>NW_020955848.1:17968-21214 GCF_003031625.1 Empidonax traillii
TCCCCTCCCCCCCCCCCATTTTTCTTAAGAACTGAATCATCTCCTGCTGAGAAAAATCAAGGATATTTTTTTTCGAATGATTGGTTAAGCAAAGAATTTACCTGTTCTAAGAGAAAGTTGAACAGGTATAAAGGTTTTAAGCTGAATTTGAAGCCTATTAAAGGTTTGCTGAAGTGCCCTTATGTGCATCAGCTGCTTCTCAACCAGAGAGAAATCACCCAAGAATGCCACCTCTCATACAGATTTTATTCATTTATATATAAAAACAAGTAGGAATAATTACATGTTCAACAAATAATCAGAATGGAGATTAAAAAAAATATATCTTTGTTATATCTTGGTATAAACTCTGAGTCTCACCCTTCTGTTAACAGTGTTTTATGTATGTGACTCTCTCACTTTCATTATGCTTCTGTAACCTTTTAATTCTACTGAATAATTCAGTATATAACACATTAAAATCATTAAAAACCCACCATGTTTTATTTAAGGAAGCAAAACTTTCAGCCTGAACCTTCAGGAAGCAAAACACAACCCTACAACCATGATTCCAAAAGTAAGGCAACTTAGGTTGCTGCTGCTGTGGTGTATTTCTTCTCTTTTAAACTTCATTTACACACTTCTGATGAGTTTTTTACCATTTCTACAGCATTTAAAAGCTGCCTGAAGGCAGAATTAGGTGGAATATCAGGGGGAAATTGTTCCCTGTGAGGGTGGTGATGCCCTGGCACAGGTTGCCCAGAGAAGCTGTGGCTGCCCCATCCCTGGGAGTGTCCAAGGCCACAGCTGGAGCAACCTGGGCTAGTGGAAGGTGTCCATGCCCATGGCAAGGAGTGGAACTGGATGATCTTCAAGGTCCCTTTCAACCCAAACCATTCCATGATTCTATAAAATATTTAGGACTATATAACACCTACAAAGTTTTAGAAAGGAAACGGATCAACCAACTGCCTGGAATTCATTCCTGCCCAACTATGTGTTGGTTTGTGTCCTGTGAGCAGCTGGGAACTCTCTGGATGCTCCAAGAGCGTATTAAGGCATGGAAAAAATTCCTTTAGAGACACAGGTGAACTAGGGACATCCAAGGAAAGAAGATATCTTAAGTCAACACAATAGTACATAGAACGGGAAGGCAATAAAATGCACGAAACCTGACATTTAAGTGGTGTATAAAGATAAAAGTGACAGGCATGACAAAATTGTAATCAGTAGCCATGACTTGGCAGGGTTTCAGGAAATCACGACTGGAAGGAGTGTCTGGATGAACATGAATCACCAGAGACAGATGAACACTTTCTGTGGGGTGTTGAGCAACTCTGCATGGAAACCAAGGGGCTGACAGGGAAACAAACAAAGAAATACATATTTTTGTCCCCCACGGACAAAATGGAGACACTTTTGGAGCTTAGAAATTTCAGACTCAGTATCCTGGAACCCTCCAGGATTTAGGGGGTTTGTGTTAGTTCTCTTTGGCTCCATATCAAGACTCATGACATGAGGGAGGAAAAACAACAAGTTTGCATCACGAGGGATTTAAAATTTCTCTCAGTCCATTACACAACACAAAAAAATCACCCCATCTGGTCCTTTCGGAGAACTGATGTACCTCACACCACATTTTTGGGGCGTCTTTGGGAAACTGATCCCCAGACAAACACTGGAAGCCCCAATCCAACCCAGCAGAAGAGACATTCAACCTCCTGTCAAATCACTGCCTCCATCTCCTTAGCTGAGGACAGAGAACCCCTGCCATGACTGAGGCAATTCCCTGCCCCAAGATCTCACCTCTCCTCCTACCATTTCGCAAGTAAATTAGGTCAAACCCCACAGAAAGCCCCTTCTTTCTTGTACACGGGCACATCCGCTCTCAAAACCTCGCAGTTGCTCACCAACAGCTTCACCCCTTGCATCTGTGGTTTTAAACAGCTGTCTTTATTACCTGTATTTTCTTTAATATCTGCATTGATATAAATTAGCCCAAAAATTGCATGGGAAAGTTCCAACTGGGCTTAGGCCACTGTAGACTCAGAGGCTGGAAGATCTCTGGCCAACACAACGGCCTACAGACCAAGTGGGATTTACGGGGAGACTGAAACACAGACCTGCAATAAATTTTTAATCAGTGCTGCTTTAAAAATTAATGACTGGGAACCCTGGGAATAAATGCACCAAGAAGAGGCAGATCCTCCAAATCTCTGCTGCAGCCTCTGCCAGGGAAACTTTTCCACTGCTCCCACTCCAAGAGTTGTGGCCCAAACCCACAGGGATTTATCTTTGCAGCCACAAAACAAAGATCTTCCCAAGGGTATTTTTTTTTTTAGAGATAAAATGAAACTGGGACTTTCAACTTGAGACAGAGGGGGGTTATCACCAGGAGGGTGCTGACAACCCCTTGTGCTTCCCCTGCCACCCCCCAGGCTGACTCACAGGGCCTTCCCAGTGTCATTCCTGGTGCTGTTGGCCCAGGGCTCTTCCTGGAAATGTATCAGCATTTCCTTCAGTGTGAGGATGTTCCCACTTTCCACATGTGTCAAAACCAAAGCCACCCCCAGGAAAAAGGGAACCAACAGCAGTAACTGCCCCATGATCCTCCCTCCCAAACTTGGATTCTCTTCATCCCTGGATTGTTCCCTCTGGAAGCAGGACATGAAGGGTAAAATGGCCCGTGAATAAAATCGTGTTTAAAACACCTTTTCCCCTCTTTGTAAAGCAAGCAAGCAAGACAAGGTGTGTGTTTTTTTTCCCACCAGCACATCAGGTACCTGAAATTCTTCTGGTGACTGACAAAGAACAGACAAGATTTTGTTTATCGGAGCACAGGAGAAATCCCACAACAGCAGCTCTATTTATGCACAGTCTGATCTTCCCAAAAAACAGAGATATCACAAACATACCAAACAGGGAATATCACAAAGTCCACACTAAGCCCGCTCATGCTATTTTTGGAAGGGAAAACCCCAACCCTGCCATGTCTTGGCTGCAGAAAGGAAGCAGGTGATACGCAGCTGATAACCAGGATTTGTGTTTGGTACATGTGAAAAACAAAGCCCAAATTAGAAAAAAAAAAAAATTAAATAAAGGAAGGGTGAAGGAAAAAGTTATGTAGGGAAAGAAAACCAGTGCCCAGAGCATGCAGAACACAGAAGGCAAGCAGCAGTAAATGCAGTAATGGTGCCTCTGTTTAACACCTCAGAGCTGAATCACACTCAGCCAAAGCGAGCACAGCCCACCTGCCACTGCAGTCAC
>NW_020955848.1:21685-116021 GCF_003031625.1 Empidonax traillii
AAAAAAAAAAAAAAATTAAATAAAGGAAGGGTGAAGGAAAAAGTTATGTAGGGAAAGAAAACCAGTGCCCAGAGCATGCAGAACACAGAAGGCAAGCAGCAGTAAATGCAGTAATGGTGCCTCTGTTTAACACCTCAGAGCTGAATCACACTCAGCCAAAGCGAGCACAGCCCACCTGCCACTGCAGTCACAGAATCACTGAACAGTCTGGGATGTAAGGGACATTTAAAAGTCATCTAGTCCAAACCTCAATCCAAAACCACCTATTTTTGAAGTTCTGCTTTTCAAACTAAATCCTGAAATTGAGTATCTACCAGTAAAGCACCCCTTTGGCATTTAAATAGCAAGGAAATGAGCCAGACTCCTTCAAAACTTCATTTTCTGATGCTGCTTCACTTTTGACATGAAACAAGCACCACAAGTCCAGCATGGAAGTGCCACTTCTGAGTCCTATTCTGGCTGTCACAGCATCCTAGAATGGTTTGGGTTGGAAGGGACTCAAAGCCCATCTCATTCCAACCCCTGCCATGGGCAGGGACATCTTCCACTAGCCCAGGTTGCTCCAAGCCCCGTCCAACCTGGCCTTGGACACTTCCAGGGATGGGGCAGCCACAGCTTCCCTGGGCAAACCTGTGCCAGGGCCTCCCCAACCTCACAGGGAAGGATTTCTTCCCAATATCCCATCTAATCCTGACCTCTGGAAATTTAAAACCATTCCCCCTTGTCCAGTCACTCCAGGCCCTTGTCCAAAGTCCCTCTCCAGCTCTCCTGCAGCCCCTTTATGTCCTGCAAGGCCACAATCAAGTCACCCCAAAGCTTCTCTTCTCCAGGCTGAACAATCCCAACTCTCTCAGCCTTTCCTCCCAGCAGAGCTGCTCCAGCCCTGTGATCATCCTGCTGCCTCCTCTGGACTCGCTCCAGCAGCTCCAGGTCCTTCCTGTGCTGGGCCCCAGAGTCGGAGGCAGCTCTGCAGGTGGGGTCTCATCAGAGCAGAGCAGAGGGGTAAATAAACCCATCTTCAAAGACACCCATTGAGTTCCTGAGAGTCTAAACCAGCATTAAACAGGGCACTTAAAGCTGCCTCATTTGCTGCCCTTCGAACTCCAACTCACTTGATAAATTCATTCCCTCTGCATGTTCATACATTGGTTCGGGAAAGGAATTGTAAAGATGGGCACAAACCCCATGAAACACTCACTGAGTAAATATTAAATGAATTTAAACATTTGGAAAGGTTTTAAAAGCTTTGCAACTGCAATTCCCAGGCTGCTTCCACATTTAAACTACTTCATAAGTAAAAATACAAGAGGAGGTAAAACAATCCTGACTATGATTAATATTGGAGAACTAATTAATATTTGAGTTACCAGGAGTTGTGTGAATGCTATAGACAGTGGCAGGTATAAACAGTCTGTAACACGTATTTGAGAGCATGAAGTTGTATCTACTTGAAATATATACTTATATTTATTTGTACAAATTCAAATAAACAAACACTGGCTTGGAAGTCGGAACAAGATGATCCTTAATGTCCCTTTCAACCCAAACCATTCTGGGATTCTTTGCTTTATATTTTTTTAATACAGTTGAATAATTTGAGTAAATGACAGGGCAATTTCTCCACTAAATTGTAGGGCAATAAACCCCAGAATATTCTCATTTTATGAAAGGGAAATTTCATGGTGGCAATTTCATGGTACTCTTGTAGGAAGCAAAATGGCAGCAGTGCTAAAAATGGAACCATCCAGACTGGGCAACCATGTTTAAAATAAGAATAACGCTGGCATTTTAATTCAGCAAATGTTTTAAAAAATCAAGTCAGCTAAAATAATGACATACAGTGAATTATAACTATTCCTTTCAGAATCAAAAGCATCTTATCTTTGGGGATCACTCATCAAATTACCATGCAAAAGGAGAGCTGGACTTTTTTTAGGAACCTTTAGTTCTTTCCAGGGTCTTTTAAATGGAGTTTTCTTTATGCTTCAATCAAAAATCTTTATTTTTGTATTAAAAAATACCATATTAGTTCAATGGCTATCAAATGTGTTAGATAATCCTATTATCTTGGAACTTTTTCTGCAGCAATGTCTTTTCAGGGTGTACTTGTCTGTCAGACAAAACCCTTCCTTGTTCCTCACTGCAAAGCAAGGAAGGCTTTGATATTTAGGAAAAACAGTTTAGTCATACTAATCACTTCCAAATCATATCACTGAAATTAAGATTTAATTAAAATATGGATGATTAGATTACTCTTATCCATATTATCACACTTAAATTCAACACAATTTCGAATTAAGCTCTGAAGATGAACAACATCGATGGCAAAACTCCCTTTGTGCTCATGGTATTAAAATTCTGGGAAGTCACACCACTTACAAGTTACTTCCCCTTCTCAATTCCCATATTCTTACATATTCAGACCAATATTAGTAATTTGTTTTTCTGCTGCCCCAGGTGCCAGACGAGAAGCAGGGGCCGACAGCTACTTGACAACACTTCAGCAGACCAATTAATTAGCATATTTACACTTAGCTAAATCTTTATTTATAGCACTAATTTGTTTGTTTTGAGACCACTGAGCAAAACAACACTAAGATTTTGCCCCTCATTTAACCCGGCCTTGAGCCCTTTCAAGGCTGGGGCAGCCACAGCTTTTCTGGGCAACCTGTGCCAGGGCCTCATCACCTTCACAGGGGAGAATTTCAGTCTGATATCTGATCTAAATCTCCCCTGTTTCCATTTAAATTATTACAACTAAGGACCAAAACACTCAAAGGGCCATCAGCCAGGACTGGCACTTAATTCTTGCTTGGCTCTCCTTCCACTTGGGTGTAAAGTTCACAGGCAGATTAAAAGCAAATAAACCACATGAACACCCTTCAATAAAACACTGGGTGTCAACAACCATCACCTGGAAACTTATCAAGGTTTCACCACACTGTTTATATGGAACATCAGCAGCTTTATCTCCCTTCAACCAACAGCACGGAGCAGCTCTGCCTCCAGAAATCCCTCTCTGATGGGAGCTCAGTGTCACACACTGTCACTGCCTGACCAACACCACTCCTCAGAACAGGGATTTCCAAGGCAGGGAGCCAGGATTATGAAGGATAAGGATGAGGTGCAAGTGAAATATGTCATCCCATCAAAGAACAGAACAGAATCATCTTCACAAAATCACAGAATGGTTTGGGTTGGAAGGTACCTTAAAGCCCATCTTGTTCCACCCCTGGCCATGGGCTGGGAACCATTCCACCAGACCAGGTTGCCCAAGCCCATCCAAACTGCCTCAGGAAACCTAAAAAACTTGCCTCATGCTTCCCCAGAAAACCTTTATTTCCCCTCAACAAGCCCCTCCCCAGGACTGTTACGTGTTAGGATGTGGGTGCAGGAGGGCTTGAAGCAAGAGGAAGAAATTCTGAAAACAGAAATGAGGATGAATTAAAGATGCTGTGAGGGACCAGCGAGTAAAAGATTGTTCTCAGGTCTCGGAAAAACACTCTATTTTTCACCTGACCCAGGTGAATCTTACCCAGGTAATCTTACCCAGACACCTGCACTTTACCCTCCTCCTCAAGCCTTGCCTTAGGCAGTTTGTATCATCAGAAAACGCAGAACTCATACAAAGGTCGTATTTCCTCATTATGTTTAAATATGCTCATCCTGTTGTCTGTTTGATAATTTATCTCATATTATCTGTGTCCCCATCCCACCACGTTGGGAGATGCACAGTGACAGCTCCTGGGGTGTGGAGAGCTTGGAACCGAGCCAGGAGGAGACACCCTGGGCTTCCCCACCTCTCCCAGATCTCTCCCCCTGTTTTTCCCGTAAATGGGAAAGAGAAAGTAAAACATCAGCACCAGTCATAGGGAGACCAAACACAGACGTCACCTGCCATGATCAGGAACACGTTAGCGGGGTCAAAGTCCTGGAAAACTATCCAGGAATATGTCACCAGAAGTCCCTTTTCCACACCCACTCCTATCCCCACAAGTAAGTGATGTCCTTACTGGTTGTTGTGGTCGTTTTTGGAAATTCAGTTCCATTGGGTGGCAGAGCTCGTGCAAACAGAAAACTAGCACAGAGCAGCAGGAGCGAGCAGGAATGTTCCATCCTGGACCTAAAAAAAAAAACCAAACAAAGCAAAAGGTAAATTTTCAGGTGAAATTATTATTATTATTAGCTATTTTTAACTCGTGTCAGAACAAAGCGAAAAGAAAAAAAAAAGTGATATTTAATGTAAGTTTAAATTTACTTAAATCTTGTTTAACACTCTCCCATTGCCTTATCAGTGAACGTCCAGTATGGATGCAGAAAGAAAAGGGATATACCAGTTGTGCACATGAAAAAAAAATCATTAAGGATGTTTTAAATCCAAGAAGAGGAGGGTAACACTCAGCTAATTCAAAGATGATAAAAATCAGGGCAGAGAAGCTCCACCCATAAAACAGGGCAGCTGAGGACACTGAGTCAAGGAGTCTAGAGCATATTCCCAGAGATAATTCCTAAGTACCAGCAGATGGAATCTTGAGAAGAAACACAAATCTTGAGAATAAATGCAAAATTCGCCTATTTTTGGTGATTTCTTGCCTTAACTGCAAGTATTAGACCTTGTGCAAAGAGCATGAGCAGCGTGGGCCCAAAATCCCAGCGGGGCCAGAACATCTTTGAAGGATCCACAGGACGTTCCTCCACAAGGCAATGCAGAATCAGGGCATTGTTCAGGTTGGAAAACACCCCCAAGATCATCAAGTCCAACCTGTGACCCATCACCACCTTGTCAACCAGACCAGAGCACTGAGGGCCACATCCAGTCGTTGCTTGACCGTGTCACTCCAGTGGAATTTGGGCACCACAGATGCCCTGAGATCCAAACAAAGAGGAGAAGTTTTAACCACCAAGCAGACCAGTAACCCCATGAAGTTTAAAGTCCCTTTAACACACACTTTTCAAAGTTTCCTTATGCCGCTTGATTCCTATAAAGCGTTTCACCAAAGTTTTCCAAATAGAGAATTTCAGGGTTTCTGAGGCCAGAAAATCATTTCCAGCGTGGAAAAGTTTAAAGGGAAAGTGTGATGAGAACCTGCTGCCGCTCTGAAGATTTGGGGGAAATTAATAGATGTAGATAAATCAGCTGGTCCAGAAATACTCTAATCCCTCAAAGTCGAGGTGGAAAAGAACTGTTGTTATTAATCTGCTGTGTATTTATCCAGTCCCTAATGAACATATTAATTATAAGGGGCTGCTATCTCAGCCATTAACCAGTTGTGCTTGATTTAAAAATATTTTCACACAACTGTTACTTTCTGTGTTTTGTAAATGGCAGGACACATCCAGATGGTGGCTCTGCACTCACAGATGAAATTACAACCATCCAAATACTGAACAAACCTCCCTGATACATTAAAACACATTTAATATTACAATTTCCACAGGGTATTCCACAGTCCTGCCTAACAACAGATTAAAAAAATCCAGGAACTTGGCAGTTTTTAGAATAACCATTAGAAAACCCTTCCTTTCCATGTAAAGTGGGATAATCCACCTGAAATAATCTCTGAATAAGATGATATGTATAAAAATCTTCTGTAACAACAAATCCCACACCACCTTTTTGCCACGTGCACATTTGGTACTTAGTGAACCTTATTCCAAGTTTCTCCTATACCCAGTCCTACACCCAGGAGTAAATTTCAACTCAGCACACACAGGGTATTTTTTAGATACACAGTTTGGAAGCTCAATGAATTTTTTTCTTTAACATAATAAGTGAAAAAAAAAATAATAAAGAGCATAGTTAGCATTAAAATTTATTTTCTTAAACGTATTTTTTTCTCCAGTTCAGCTTCCTGCTGACCAATTTACTCACAATTCCTTCTGCTACTATTTATAATTTAAGCAGTCTAAATGTCTTACTAGCTAATCCCATTCTTGGATTAGATAGTTATGTTTAACACCTGAGTGCAAAGCGCACCTACGTCGTATTTAGCATTATATACAAACCTCAAGAATCTACACTTCTATTTATAATCATAAAGCAATAGAATGCTGGAAGCTCAGGGCATGCAGCAGCAATTAATCTGTACTGAAGAGAAAGAAAGGAATAAGAAGGATTTGGAAATCTGGAATAAAGCTGGAATAAAAGCAGAATCAGTAGGGAAAGGGCTGGTGTTGCCAGGGAAGAGGTGCCGAATCCTGGGATGCTTCACATCCTCAGCAAAGGCTGCTGAAATCTACTGGAAATTCGAGTAATCAATTCTGGCAGGGGCTGTGCTGCCTGATTTTGCCAGGCAGCGTTTAGTTCACTGGCTCATCCTTAAAATACATACAGCTCCTTTAAAAAAAAAAAAAAAGAAAAAAAAATCACCACAAAATAATTGAAGTTGCTGGCAGGATTCCAAGAGACCGGAAGGTGGAAGGACCATCAACACTTCCCACAAAAATCACTGTTAGGAGGGTTTTACAGATGCCAATTCCATGCCAGACACCCTGATTCTGTTCTCTTGGATGTGCTAAAGTGGAACTGGAGCACACTTTGAAGCCCTACAATTTATTAGAAATAAACACGTCGACAAAGATTATGCCAAGTGTGAGATCTCACTCTTTGGCCAAAGCACTTTGCATTTCCACTGCCGAAGAAAGGAAGATTAAAACTTACAGGAGATTCAGGAGCTGCAGCACAGAGGGGGATGCAAAGGACTGAGCTCAGCATGACCAAATGCTGAACAGACCCAGCGTGGAATTGTGGAATCACTCAAGTTGAAAAAGACCTTTAAGACCCTAAAACTTCACAGAATCATGGAATGGTTAAGGCTGGAAAAGCCCTCTGAGCCCATCAAGTCCAACCGCTCCCCCAGCCCTGCCAAGGCCACCACTAACCCATGTCCTCAAGTGCCACATCTACACGGCTTTTAAATCCCTCCAGGGATGGGGACTCCACTACCTCCCTGGGCAACCTCCTCCAGTGCTTGACAACCCCTTCCATGAAGAAAATTTTCATCATTTACAACCTAAACCTCTCCTGGTTTTGCTTGAGGCCGTTTGCTCTCATCTTGTCTCTTGTTCCCTCAGAGAAATTGGAACTACTTCTCTCCAGACTGGGGTGGATGGGGAGGGGAGCAAAATCCAATCACATAAAAACACCCTGAGCGACACTGTATATTTATATTTATGTCCACCACACACACAACTGCGACAACATAATTTCTTGAATTAAAAAACCCCAGAGCTACAGACACAGCAGCATTTTCCATCCTCACAAAGGTACAGTGTCATGATACAGCCTGTTAAAACAAGGAGCAAAAAATAGTAACAACTCTCCAGAGAGAACAGGTGGGTAGAAAAGCACAGCTGAACAAGAAAGGACAACCATGTGCTATGAAAGAAGCCTCTTGTTGATAAAAGTGGGAAGCAAAAGATCCAGGTAGAGGCACACTGTCATTATTACACAGCTCTGCTGGGAGGCAACTGCTGCCCCTCCTGTAAAAGAAATAGGAACTGCTTTCATATCCACATGGGGATACAGGGCATGTATCTGCTTACATCCCACTGCCTCCAGCCTTTTTTTCCCTGGATAGGTGTGGGTTGGGCTCTTCTGACAGAAAACCAGGGACAGGACAAGAGGAAACAGCCTCAAGCTGCACCAGGGAAGGTTCAGGTTGGACATCAGGAGGAATTTCTTCATGGAAAAGGTGGTCAGGCATTGGAAGGGGCTGCCCAGGGAGGTGGTGGAGTCCCCATCCCTAGAGATGTCCAAGGAACAACTGGATGTGGCACTCAGTGCTCTGGGCTGGGGGACAAGGTGGGGATCAGGCACAGGGTGGACTTGATGATCTCAGAGGCCTTTTCCAACCTCAGTGATTCCGTAATTCTATTCTAAATGGCTCAGGCACTTCAGATCTGAAGTCCACTCCATGGGCTAATAGTTTTTGTAATTTATTAGTAGTAATTTTGTAATTTATTAATAAACTATTGTAATTTATAAACTATTGTAATTTATTAATAAACTATTGGCAGCCTATTACTATTCCATGTATTTTATTATTCCTACCACTATTATTTAGCCATTACTCATTGTCTGGAGCCTTGAAGAGGTGCCAGAGATTCCTGTTGCAAACAAAGATTTAAAAGGCTGCATTGTTACATCTAAACACTTCTGTGTCCAGCAGAGAACTTGATACCAAAAAAAATCGAAAAAAAAAAAAAATCAGTGTAAAATTGTACAGGTAACTCAAATTCTGCTGAGAATCACAGAATCCTATAATGGTCTGAGTTGGAAGAGACCTTAAAGTTCATCCATTTCCAACCCCCTCCATGGGCAGGGACACCTCCCACTAGATCAGACTGTACCAAGTGCCACCCAACCTGCCTTCAAAAAATTCCAGGGATGGGACAGCCACAAGGTCTCTGTCCCAGGAGGGCAAGCACCTGGAATTTAAATGCAATTCCATAGGGATCAGCTCAGAAATTTGGGGAGTGTGTGACACCTCCGTACGGCCCTTCCCAGCTCCAGGATTGCTGCCACTACTCCTCACACAGCCCACAGAGGTGTCACAGGGGACAGCCCAGCTCCCCAAAACGTGAACAAACAGCATTATTTTCAGGGATTAATGGATTACCACACATGGCTAATTTCTATTTTGGCCCCAGAACTGAATCCTCATCTGACCTGACAGCTCAGAAGTAAAACCTGGGCTTTAAGAAAATAGGCCAATAAAACCTTGGTCATGGCACGTGGCTCTGCTACAGCTGTGAGACTTTTCCAAGGAATCTGATGCACAAGGTGCTTCAGAGCAGGTTAAATTGATACCCATCCCCTGCATCCTCCTAAAGCAGGAATAAAACAGTGACACAGCCCAGCTCACACAGGGGAGGGTGGAGAGACTGCTGGGATTTGTTTTTTCCCCCCCCAGGCTTTAGAATCGTGTAGCTCAGGTCATGGCCCAGATTTTTAGTGCTATAAAAGTAATATTCTCAAGGATAAGCACCATCAACTCAGAAAAGAGGATTAAAAATGAGAGACATGAAAGCATTGGCACTGTCTGTTGACCAGTGCATTTGGCACTTAGTTTGTTGGCCACAGCAAGAGCAAGCAAACCCAAAAAATTGAGTTGAGTAAAAAATTAAAAAACAAACAAAAAAAAGGAATGCTCTTCTTTTACTCTTCCTGCTTTTCACCTATAAAAACCCAAGCACTGTTGGTCCCTCTAAAGAACATGGTTGCCCAGAGACACTGTGGTTGCCCCATCCCTGGAATTGTTCAAGGTCAGGTTGGACAGGGCTTGGAGCAACCTGGAATAGTGGAAGGCGTCCCTGCCCGTAGCAGGGGGTGGAATCAGATGATCTTCAAGGTCACTTCCAACCCAAAGCATTCTGTCATTCTACAAGTCCTAATCCCCAGTCTTTTCTCCACCAGCCTGGGGGATTCCCTACCTGGAGCAAGTGAACCAGTACAGCAGCAGCTTCCCTGGCCAGGAATCCCTGGCACCAGGAGCAGCTCTTACCTCCAGCTGGGCTGACTGCAGCTATTTTCTCTTTCCTCAAGCTCTGACCTCAGGAAAGTCATGGACTGAGACTCTGTAACCCATCCCAGCACGCCAGGCAGTGCCAAGTTACAGTTTAACTGGAATAGCTCCCTCATGACCTCATTTTTTGTTAGAACTTTATTGCACCATTATGTCATCAGGGTGAGCAATCATTACTTCACTATTTCAAGGCAAACTGTTCAGCTGAATTACGAGTTTACAAAATAGCTAGAAAAAGAAGTGCTCCTTCCTTTTTGAAACCAGCAGGGGGGAAGCAGGAACTTGCATGAAGATGGAATGGTCTGGGTTGGAAGGGACCTTAAAGTTCATCTCGTCCCACCCCCTGCCATGGGCAGGGACACCTTCCACTATCCCGGGTTGCTCCACAGTCCGTCCAACCTGGCCTTGGACACTTCATTACATGGGTTTCCAAGGTCATCACGGGGAGGTTCTGAGTCCCACAGACCCCTCTGCCAAAAGCCAGGCCCTCCACCACCATTCCCACCTTGGGCAGTCTTGTGAAGTCTGTGGAGCAGCAGGACCTCGGGCTCCTGGGTCCAGCTCCACAGGGAGCGTATCCCATCCATCACACCACCACTCTAAGGACACCACCTGGGATCAGCTTCTTAGTATTCCTCCTGTTAGGGGTAACCACTCCACAATGATTTTCTACTTGGAGTTATACATTAAGCCACAAAGCAAATGTCCAGAACTTTGTTCAAGTCCCATGTTTTGATCTGCTTTAAATAAAAAAAAAAATTTTAAAAAAATCAATACATTGAGTTTTCATATTCTTATTTTTAATTCCCTGTAATTCTGCCTCAGAGAATCCAGAAGTCCCGAAATTCAGAGGAAAAAAAGAAAATGGACTTGAGATATTTGTGGAGATGTTTGCACACGTGTTCAGTGCAGCCCAGCAAAACATCAGATAGGCACCTTTCTGCTTGGGAAACACTCCCTAAAATTCAGCCACACAACAAGTTAGAAAACATTCTGCCATGAATAGTTAAATTTCACCATAAAACCCCATAATTTTTTAATGGCACTGTCTACAGCACACTCATTGTTGGGTTTATTGTGCCCATTATATTGTACTTATATTGTACAGCAAGAAAAGCTTTGTTTCTGACCACTTCAGGAATAAAGACAGAATGTAAGGGATAAATATCTAATTTCAAAATCATTTAAAATTTAATACAACTGCTCACAACATTATATCTGAGAGTAAAAATTCCTCAAGTATTCTATATGATCACTCTCAGTAAAGATCATCTAAAGGAGAGGGAAATAATTAGATTAAAAATTACAAATCAGAATAATCACTTACACGTAAGAGACTGAGCGAGGCAAAGCACCAATTAACCGAATAAAATTAATTTCCATTTGGAATAATCAAGCTTGATAGACTGTCTTTCTTGCTTAGTCACTTTGTGTTTAATTCAGGTGGACAAATTAATATATTTGCTTTGATTGTCATGTAAAGGGAGGCCAGCAGATGTGGCAACAGAGGATGTGGGTGACAAAAATTGGCAGCAGACAGACAAGAAATGATGATTTTTGATGTGCTAGAGGCAGGTGAGCCACCCATGGGACACTCATTCATGGACTAGATCAGGATTTATAGAGAAAATACATTATCTGTTCAAAAAGTTGATGTTTAAAGACACGTACTGAATACAGACAGGAATGACCACTTTTGTAATATTAGTTTTTAAATTCCACTGACCCAGTGGAGCTGGTTCTATCTGTCTTTCTCAGTAAGTCTCCAAGTCCAGCCTAGCACAGCGAACACGAGTTCAAATCCATTTCAATTAGCAAGGCCGGGGTCTCCTGGGAATATAAATCACAGGCTGTCACCAGCAGATTAGGCCCTGCATTAGCAGGTCTGCTCCAACATGGATTAACTGACAGTGGGGACATTCCAGCCTTATAAAGTGACATTTCACACCTTAAAAATGGAGAGGAGTTTTTCAATCCATAGGATTCCACAAATGCATCCAGGACTAGGTGGGCTGGACTAAGCGAACAAGCTGGACTTGGGTCGAATTAGATGAGCTTAAAAGGTCCCTCCTAACCCAAGTTATTCCCTGATCACCAGGAGGCAGCACTGGTGAGTGGGACAGTGATCTCTTTTCTACTATTTCCCAGCGTTCTTTGGTGCTATTGCTCATCAGGATCAGATTTAAAGCATTTTGAAAATATGCTGTGGGATAAACTGAATGAAAAAGAGAATTGGCTTAGATGTGTTTAAAACCAGGAACAGAAGGAACTCTGACTTCAACCTTAATTTTGGAAAAATACACACTCATGCCCACTCATGTATTGCATACAGGGATTACCTGCAGCCCCACAGTTATGGAAATGAAGGGAATAAAAAGAAGGGAAGTTTTCTTTTCCATGTCTGAGCAGCTCTCAATGGAGCAACGCAAAGGCTGTGAAGGTATTGGGACATCACATCTAAAGCTATGCTGTCAGACTGGGAATAGTCTGTTTTCAGGTCACAAAGATTATGGAATCCTTTAGGTTGGAAAAGCCCTCTAAGATCATCCAGTCCAACCATTCCCCAGCACTGCCAAGCCCACCACTAACCCAAGTCCCCAAGTGCCACATCCACACAGCTTTGAAATCCCTCCAGGGATGGGGACTCCACCCCTGCCCTGGGCAGCTGTGCCAGGGCTGGAAAACTCTTTCCATGAAGAAATTTTCCCCAATATCCAACCTAAACCTCCCCTGGCACACCTTGAGGCCGTTTCCTCTCATCCCATCCCTTGTTCCCTGGGAGCAGAGCCCAAGCCCCCCCAGCTCCCCCCTTCTGTCAGGGAGTTGCAGAGCGAGAAGGTCCCCCCTGAGCCTCCTTTTCTCCAGGCTGAGCCCCCCCAGCTCCCTCAGCTGCTCCTGCTGCTCCAGACCCTTCCCCAGCTCTGCTCCAGCCCCTCAATGTCCCTCTTGCCATGAAGGGCCCAAAACTCTCCCCACAATTCAAGGTGGGGCCTCAGCAGTGCCCAGCACAGGGGGGCAACAGTAGGAAAACAGCACACAAAAAGTGAGAAGGAACTACAGCTTCACAGAGAGAGATGAAAATTATTTTCAAATTCAAAACACTCTTTCCATGCTGCAGTAAAAAAGGTCAAGATGATTAAGATATTCTCTCCCAGATGCACATTTATTCTCTAACACTGTTTAAAGAGCTCTCGAGCCAGCATTTGCCCCTGCCTGACCAGCTTCTGCAGGAAATAACCATCAGCAGGTGCATTTCTGAAGTGGTCATATAGTTCCTAAGTCAATACAACAAGGACACTATTTCATTGTTTCTTACCTGATGCACAGAAAAGTATTTCAATATTCCCAAAAATGTAAACAAACATCCCGTAGTTCCTTCTGTTATTAAAAAAAAAGGCAAGCAATCAAAAAACCCCCAAAACAACCCCCAAATACAAATACCCATATTAGTTAAAAAAAAAAATCCTCTAATCATATTTTTTTAAGATTCATACATTTTGTGTCATGAGCTGAGGCTTTAATCATTAAGGAAGGAGATAAAATAACTCCTACCTGAAGTGAAGTGTAAAGTCCCATGATTTCTGTGTAATTAATTAAATGAGTCATGTTTTATTTAGGTGCCTAACAGCTGCAAGAGGATTAATTCTAAATACATCAGTATAGGTGCAAAATAATAATATGGCCAAGCAAAAAGGGCCTTTCTGATAAAAGGTCCTTTACAAGTTACCCAGGGCATTCCCTCACCTCAGGGCGGACCTACCCCAATCCTGACGTGTTAGTCTGGAGTGTTCACCCAAATCTCCAGTTCTTCAGCATCCCTCAGCTCTGTGTTCCAGTCCTTCATATTTTCTTAAATTTTTAATTATTTAAATTTATTTTAAACTCAGCCCACTGCTCCTTTACTCCCAGAAAGATGGATTCCACACTATTCCCTTTTGAGCTTTCTGTGTTTGAAGACAGGCATCTTCCTTTAACCATCTCTTCTATAAACTCACTAACAGCAGCAGTTCTTCCAGCCTCTCCCCAGAGATCATTCCCAAGCTCCAGCAACTCTCATTACTCCCTTCAGGACTCCCTCAGCCCAAGGTCCTTTCCAAAGCCCTGAAGCTCTGGGTAAGGCCCCATCAACCCAAAGCACGGATAACAATCCAGTCACTGCCTCACACGTTCATTTATTTTGGTATCATGCCACGTGAAGGCTCAGACAGGTCCTTTCCTTGGCTCTCCTGTGGAGGCAAAGTTCTTCACCAACTCCACGGTGCAGCTGATGGCTCCTCTCCACAGCATTCCCCAAATTAGCCGAGATTGCTTTGAATGCCATGAACACAACACTCCCCGTGCAGGCCAAGCCTTCACAGACACAATTAAATAACTGAGGCTGCTGTGAAGGCCACACCCTGCACTCCTCAGAGTCTCATTTTTCTAACTATCAGCTGCTCTGCTCTGCATCACATCTATCTTTTCTCAGCATGCTTCTGAGAAAGCACCACACAAAAGCATTTAGATTCCCTAAGGTTGGAAAAGCCCTCTAATATCATTGAGTCCAAGCACTAACCCAGCAGGGCCAAGCCCACCACGCTTACAGGTTCTGATGAAATCCATAAGGCATATTGTACTCTCACTGGACAAAGTGTGATACGGCAGGACACATCACTCCCTGCACACCTTTCCAACACTTTCCAGGACTGACATTTAATAGTTCCAGTCATATCATGGAAATTGAGTTAAGCTGTGAAGCCTCCAGATCTTGTCTCCTTTAATGAGTGGCCATGGCACTCAGTGCTCTGGTCTGGTTCACAAGGTGTGATTGCTCAAAGGTTGGACTCGATCATCTTGGAGGTCTTTTCCAACCTTAATGATTCATGATTCCCAAAGTGGACCTACACAATGCCCTCTGCCTGCTCACATCTCCTGCCCCCTGCAACCCAAACCCAGAGATGGCTCCAGTCTGTTCTCAGGTGAGAATTTCCCACTGACTTCGCATCCACCTTCACCTACCACCTGTAATAGAAGGGTTAACTTTGTTCATAAAATCTTATGTGTATGAGGGAATAAGGAACTTTTGTTATAATTCAACAAGATAAGTTTCATGGACATCCTGTTAATTAAGCAAGTGTCAGTAAAAATAATTGCAGACATCTTGCTAAACAAACAAGTATCAGTATCGGTAAAATTTACAGCTGATAAGAACTGCAGCTTTCATCTTCGACAAATCCCAGATGACCACTTAGCAATGAACCACGAACTCAAGCCTCAACGCAGCTGCATTCAAAACTCGGGACTTGGAAATGTATAAAAAGGAACATTTACTACATTTTCAGTGTGTGTGTCGGGCGGGGCAACTGCCCCCCAGGCCAACCAGCGCTATTTGCTTTATTATCACTTGCTTAATAAATTTATCAATGTTTAATTGGAATTGAGTTGTCTAAATTCTTATACTAACTTATAACACCGCCAGTTTGTCCTTCCCTTGTCACACCCCAAGTCCCCATCCCTGCACCCATATTACCACATGGTACTGGCAGGTTTGGTTGCTCATTCCCACCTCATCCTAAGCAGAGCAGGAGCCATCTCCATCATCCTCTGCTGATGAGGAGAGCTAATCCACCACTCTTCCCCCTGTTCCTTCACCCACCTTCAACCTTCACACGCGGAGGCCCTGAAGGAACATCTCCCTCAGGGACACACAAGCCCAACCATGCTCAGTCTTCTCATGAAGGTCCAGCTGCGAAGGGGCAGAACAACAACAAGAGCTCCACAAAACCAGAAGTCTTTTCAGAAAACCAGAAAATTCATGAGAAGTTGATTCTTCTCTTTTCACCTGAAGAGAGTCAATTTACTTCACCTCTTGACTGCAATGCCTCAGCCAGCAAACTGCAGCTCTGGGGGGAGAGCTCCTGGCTGCAGGGACAACCTGGACCTCAAATGCCAGCTCTGAGCACAGATCCCACCTCACCACAGCCTCAGCAGGAGCAGAACAGGCAGAAACTGGGAAGCAGAATAGCAAATTCTGGAGCTGGAGGCCACCATCCCATGTGTACACGGTGTCACCACCCCGCTAACCTCGCCTTACCCACTGTCCACGCCCAGGTGACTCCACACGTGATTCTCCACCAACTGCTTCCATGCAAAGCACAAAACCTGCTGTAAAAGTATTTCTCGAGCTAACAGAAATTTCCTGGAGCTTCAGGAAGAGCTGAATTCTTTCCCTGCAGTATTTAAAACACCGTATTTCTTCAGGTTCACCCCATAATCAGTCCCCTAACGTGAATCTCTGTCCCGCAACATTTTTACAGGGAGAACAAAGTATTTTCAGTTTGTTGCCTTTGTTTTTGTTTTTTTTTTTACCTCTGCCCTGCAGTTGGGCTTGGACTTACAGCCTTTTTTTGAAGCCGCTTTCACCATTTCCTCCTCCCTGCTGCTACCAGTTGCAGCAGCAGCGGTTTCTGCAATGCAGTGCATGAAATTCAGAGCTGAGCCTTGCTCTCAGTCATCAGCAAAACAAGTGGGGACGGCAAGTGACACCTCTGACTACTGCTGAATGGATGAAAGAGTTAAGAGAACATTCCCTGTCACATCAGTGCTATCAGCAGCCAGTAGAACAATCTCATATCAGGAGCCAGCCACGCAATTTTATATATAGAAATGCTTATCAGGAACGAGGAGCCAGCCCTCCCCTGGCCCCCCTTCGCCAGCACCATTGTTTGGAGGAACATTTGAGTAAGCCCAGCCTTCGGAGAGCACAAAGAGGAGCCAATCTACTCAAAGACAGAGTGGGAGAAAAGGTCCCTCATCTGCTTTTCGGCAGAGGAGGTTTAAAAATTGCCTGAGCTCTTGCTGCCAACCTCACCTTGCCCTGTCAAACCCTCTCTTGCCCCAGACCACTGGGAATTCCACATCAGAAGAGAAATTCTAAAAGACACTTTAAAGTGTCGAGGTAGATGCTCAGCAGAGAAGAAACGACACCCAGAAAACAAGTTACAGCCTGAGAGTGAGGATCCCTCGAGGTCACGAGGGAGGTGGTGGGGCAGGATGTCGGCGCTGAGTCAGCAGGAAGCCCTGGCCACTGCCACCGTCCCCACGGCCCCCAGCACAGGGAAAGGAAGTGGTTGTGACTTTGTCACTCCAGGGTTGGCGGTGGCAGCTGTGACTCCTGGCCATGGCTACCACAGCCACTCCTGTCGAGGTCACGGCCCCCGGGGACGCTCACCGGTCAAGAGTTGCCCAACACCCAACGGGAGGTTCAAGACTGAGTTGAGATTAGGGCACAGAGTGTTCTCATGGGGAAAATGAAGGGGAAAAATAGGATAATTTTATTATTTTTACTTGTTTTCTGCTATCAGGTCTATGCCACAGCCGTGTTACACTTCTATTTCACCTCCAAATGTGTCTCTCACTGCATAAATATTAATTGTCCATCCTTCTTGGGCTCATTTTAGACAAATAAAGGCCTCTGCAGCAAGGCTGTATTTTGAATTATTTACTATTTTACCTGTGAGCTCACCAAAGGAGTGAGTTCATTAACACAGAAACACAGGAAAGGAAAAGAGACTTGTCAGACTAACCAAGGGACTAATCAAATAATTCAACTCTGGCCAACAAGAAAATTTCAGGACTTCCTTATAAAATCTTAGTGGAACAAACACTTCAGGAAAAACACTTTGACTGATTTTTAACACCTCATTAATCTCTTTTGTAATAGTAAACAACCACCCACACCCCAAATTAATTATGTTTTACTGAACATGGATGGAGAACCTTTCAAGCCAACGAAAAAATCTGCATTTACATTTTCACAAGTCTCCAGCATCCCCCTCTCCCAACAGGCCTGTGACTGAAGTCACAAATTAGGGTCACCTTTCCCATGCATTGTCAGCAGATCAATCCGTGCTGCCTTTCAAGCAGGGCTCATACATAAATTAGGCAGTTTGAGATTGATTTGCACAAGAAACCCTTGAGCAGTGGAGTGAAACACCAATAAAATCTTACAATTAACTTGAGAAGTTGCCTTTGGTTCCTTCCCAGTGGCTCTTCTGTTCCTCAGCTGCAGAAAATGTATCATCATACAGATGCTCCTTTGTAACAGATCTGGATGAATATTTAAAATTGCTTTTTGAAAACAAAAACTTACTGCATACAACGGAAAATACATACAGAATTTAAATACTGTATCATGGCCAGATTAAATGCTTGTGTTTCAGCAGCAAAGTGTTTCATTTTGGAGAAGAGAAGGGGAGGAAGGGAAAACCCAAAAGCAGAAGTGTGTGCCCTGCCTAGAGGGTCAGACAAGGGAGAAAAGGAGAACACGACATCTGGACGCGTGAGAATTCACTCGTAACACATCAGAGGTGTAATACAGGAAGGAAGGGAGCAGGGTTAGGCCTTAAAGTTTTCAGCACAGCAGGTTGGAAACCTTAAAAATGTATCCAAAGCCTAGCACAGCTTTGCACTGCCAGAAATCCAAACCCAACCAGTGACCCTGCAGTGAAAGGAATGCTCATGCTCCCGAGTCAAACACTGGATTTAACTGTGCCCGGGGAGCTCTGACACTGCTTTCAGTGCCAGTCTTAAGCTTGGCTATAGCACATGGGACCAGCTCACTCCTGATCCTCCTTCTGCCCCTCTAACACCACCATGACCTCCCTGCACACCAGGTCCTTGGAGATTGGTGGCCCAGGACCCCACAGGCAGGAGGCAGCACCAGAAACACCCTTCAGAGCACATCTGGAAAAGCAGCTGTGACCTTGGAGGAAAAGGGAAGCAGCCAAGTTTTGGGCACGTTTTTAGGGTCAACTCCATCCCTTGGCAGAATTTAATGACAGAAGTATTTAATCAGTGATAAAGATTGAAATGGAGACTGATATTCAAGTTAATAGCAAAGGTTCTCCTTGGCTGGTGTGGAAGGTCAACAGAGTGGTGAGATGGGTCAGAAGTTACAGCCCCACCACAGAGCTGCTCAAATCTGCTGCTTCAGGTAACTCCTCCTCTCTGCTCAGTGTTCTCCACAGAGCTCTCCACTCTGCAGTTAAGGCAACTGATATGTACTCTGAGTAGAAAGAGTTCATAGTTTTAAGCTTGAGCTGCTCCCCATGTACAGCAATATATTTTTAGCAGTTGTATAACTGGAGGAACAGTGACGGTACCACTGTGTTTCAAGGTTTCTAATTCCTCTCATCACCTCTGCACCACATCTGCACATGGCTGACACCCTCCTCTAGAAGGTCTACCGGGCACAGAGCTGCCAAGACTGAAAGGAAGAAATTATCACTTCAATAATTCTAAGATATCGCCTCAAAACGCAAGGATTAGTACTCCAAAGACACAAAATTAATCCCAAAGAATTCTTCCCTGTGAGGGTGGGGAGGCCCCGGCACAGGTTGCCCAGAACAGCTGTGGCTGCCCCTGGATCCCTGGAAGTGTCCAAAGCCAGGTTGGTCAGGGCTTGGAGCAACACAATCTGGTTGAAGATGACTTGATGATCCTAAAGGTCTTTTCCAATCTCAGTTATTCTGTTAGTCCATGTCCCTGCTCGTTGCAGGGGGATGTTGGACGAGATGACTTTAAAGTTCCCTTCCAGCCCAAACCATTCCATGTTTCTGTGAATCCTCCTCCTCCAGCACACACAGGCACAGCTCAGAGGCAATGCCAGAGGGGCTGGATCAGCTGCTCTCAAACACAAAGGCTTTGATAGCACAAGGCTTTACACATTCTCATCCCTTTTGTCTTCTACCCCCAGCTCGCTCCTACTGACGCCAACACACCAATACAGCTCACTGCCAACACACCAGGCAAAAACCAGAGGGGGGAGGAAGGAAAACTTACTTTTTTTTATGAAATCTGAACCAGTTTAATGATCAAACCCACAAGCACAGCCCAACCAATGATCTGAGCCAGTAAAATTGAGGTGCAAAGCAGGCACGGGACAGGAGCTGCAGAGCAGCATCACTGAAAACAGGCAGGGCCCAACCTTTTCCCATGGATTTCAATGTATTTCAGTGCATTTTAAACTAAACATGACAAATGTTTTGTTGTGTTACCTAATATGCTTTAAAATACTCTGGAATTAACTAACAGGCACAGAAAAGTCCAGCTTTTCAGCCTCTCAGCAACGTCCCCTTGCAATGGGGCCAAGAAATAGGGAGCTGGGAGGAGATGAGGCACTAAGAATATAATAATAGATTATTATAAATAGCAGATTTTGAGTCTAGAAACACCCTGCACTGTTATATATCTTTCCCCTCTACCTTACTAAGGGATACACACTCTCTTTAGTATGAGCTGCATGATAAAGACAACCAGCTGTAAAAACAGTTTTATATCAAGCTCAGAAAGAAGGATAAGGGGTTTCACAAGTTTTCTTCCTCCACACCACTACTGGCACAATTAAACTTAAAAATTCAGCAGCAAATTTAAAAATTATTCTCTCCTTGGTGTCTGTCCCAGCCTGCTCAGGACCAATGTCACAGTGCAGGTGACTCAGGCACTGCAGGTGGCTTTCACATCTCTTTGCTTACAAGGACTGTTTCTTCACAGCCTCCTTGGCAAAGCCTGTGCAGCTCTGGCCCCTTCTGATATCAGGCAGGCAACAGGTACCCTAGGCCCATGACCTGGCCAATCTGGACCCTCCTGTCAGCAGAAGGATGCACCATCCACACCCCAACCTGCCAGCCAGGCAACAATGACTACCATCAAGCCATGGGCATCCCCCCACAGCCAGGAATCCAAACCATCCCAGGAAAACACCCCTCTATGGGGGGGTGTTTGGATACAGCTTCCTCACACTGAACCAGCTGTATCCACACACTGACAAGACCACGAAGCAGAATCTTTCCAAACACAAGAGCAACGCAATAAATGTCAGCTTTGGGGATTATTTTTCAAGCTGAAGCAACAGGAGCTCTTGATGTTCAAACAAAGCCGCTCATCACGTGAGGCAAACACAGGACCACGCTCACTCCCTACATCCCAGGAGGTCTCAGGAAGCATCAGCTTCTAACAAGCACACACTAAGGTTTACAGCAAAAATCCACAGTATTTGGAGCCTTTTCTCCCCCCTGCAGCTTCCACTTCAGAAATGTGTATTTATATATGTGTATTTTTATATATGTGTAACACTCTGTCTCTCCAATTTTTTTAACAAAGCAGCACTAAAACTTCAACTACTAAAAGCCACTCCATGGTGTTTGTCCTTCACATAATCTCCTGGGAGCAGCAGCATTCCCAGCAAAAAGCCCCCCACATCCAAGGTCAATGAAATCCAAGGCCTGCCCGTGCAGACCTGCCCCTTCCAAGCCCAGCCCTTCCCGCTGACCAGCCAGGCTGCACAGGAAATTAAACGAGTACAAAACAATTACAAACCTAACGAAGCGAGAGGTGCCAGATGTTGAACTTCCACCCCAGACAATTCCATGGAACACCTGTTCCGTGCCTGGTGTCGGGTCGGGAACGACAGCGCTCGGAAACGTGCGCCGGGATTCCGGGGGAACATCTGTTTTTTTCTAGGAGCTGCTTGCTGAGCTTCCATCCAAAGCCTGATATTCCAATTATTTATTGGAGTAGGCTGTTTCAGGGACAGAAGGCAGCTCTCTGCTCCTCCAGCACCGGGAACTGAAGCAACAGCACGGCCTGTGTTACGGATATATCGGAGCATCTGTCACCAGGGTTTGCTATTCCTCTTTTCCTCTGACATTCCCTAAGTTAGCTGATACATTTAATTCATAGAACTAAACTTATGGTATCAACAGCACCAGCTTTAATTTTAAATACAGCTTTGGGACATGAAATGCCTCTGATTTTCTCCGCCATTAAGGCCCAGGTCCTGCTAATAAGCCATTTATCTCAAAAAAAAAAAAAAAAAGATCATTACCAATGTGAATTTTTAACTTTAGGAAAGTTCTTTACAGCCTAGAGCCTCGGGAAATAAACAAAAACTGAAATTACAACTGAAATTAAATAGCTAGCTCTGCTAGAAATGTAAAATCCAAGCCTGCAGTGGGGTTGTACAGGCAGTTCTTGGAGCTGCATCAAATCCCAGGGATGCAGGCACTCCTTAGAAACTGCAGGCAGCATCCTTGGCATGCTGAGAGCCTGCATCCCTGGAATTCCCATACACACCCAGCTCCAGCATCTCTGCAAACAGCGCTGAAAGCATTAACACGTGCCCTGGGTCTGCACTGAGCAAATCCAATCCCTCCTGAATGAACCATCTGCAGCTTTTCACGCATAACACAGGATTTTGAGGGTTCTTGGCAGGGGGGAGAAGATTTTTTCTTTGCTCAAGTCTGAAAAAGAATTAGTACCATAAAAGGGGAACAACAGCAACAACAAAAAAATTTAACCCCAAGAGGAAAATGCTGACAGAGGCTGGGAAAGCTGAGAAATTACTTTGCTATCAAGGTCTGACACCCTGAGCTCTGCAGCAGCTGGGGGAGGATAAATTCAGCAGGAACTCCCAACTCCTCCACAGAATACAGATTATGAGGGCAATTCACCTTTGTAGTAGTTTTCTTATCATCTGATGGAAATTTTCCACTGGAAACTTCAGATGAGCCTTGGACTGGGAAAATTCAAGAAAACCCAATAAAACAGTGTTGGGCTGAGCTGAGTCCTTGGAGCAACTTTCAAAGTCTGAAGCCTTTTCAAACTTTAAGCTTGCCCTGGGTTTGAAGAAATGGAAAGATATTGGAGGAGAAAATCAAGTTTCTGTTTTGGGGAGAAATCCTCCCTGAGACACATGTGATGCTCAGGCAGCTGCTCCCCCTGCCAAAAATCAGAAGGAAAAAAAAAAAAAATTAAGGGGGAGGGCAGGAAGGCACAATTCAACTCTTGAAATCTCCACTTAAAACACCTGTACACCAATCACAATTTACTATGCTGGCCACATTCTCTTAAAATAAATTTTAGTAAGGGGAGCTCAGAGAGTATTTTCCAAGTTCAGCTTGGTGGACACAACTCAGTCATCTAAGCCCAACCTAGCAGGAATAGGGAACTGGGAAGAGGAGAAGCACTAAGAATATAAATAATAGGGCAGATTTTGAGTCTAGAAACACCTTGAACTGTTATAAATCACTTCCCTGCACCTTACTAAGGGATACAGACAGTCTTTAGTATAATCTGCATGATAAAAGACAATCAGTTGTAAAAATAGTTTTATATCAAGTTCAGAAAAAAGGATAAAGGTGTTTTTCTCCTCACCTCCTCTCAAGTTTTTCTCCACACCACTACTGGCACAGTTAAGTTTAAAAATTGAGCTGCAAATGTGAAAATGATGCTCAGTATCATCTGAAAAGTACATGACAGTTGAACACCACTTCAGATAGATGATTCTGAAATCAAAGATACAGAGAGCTGGGGTCAAATCTACCAAAAAAGATGATGATCTCTGGTGGCTGCACCGATAACAGACACAGAGCTGCACAAATTAATGACAGCTACACTACCAGAGATGTCCTTTCCAGGTCTGACTTGCCTCCCATTCATTACTATCATGTCACTTTTACAGCCCTGCAAATTGATGGATTCATGGTAGTTCCTTAAAGCAATGACATTCATATTGCAAAGCCTGGCCCTTGATGAGCTGTAAAAAGCGATTTGTCACCCCTTCGAATCAGAGCTGGAGAGGTGGACTCCCTCCCACAGCTCCCACTGCAGTAACGTGGGTTTCCAGGTGGGACAATGGCTCTAAACTGACAGGGGGCAGGGTTAGATGGGATATTGGGAAGGAATTCTTTACTCAAAGAGTGGTGAGGCCCTGGAATAGGTTGTGAATGTCACACCCCTGGAAGTGTCCAAGGCCAGGTTGGACGGGGCTTGGAGCAACCCGGGACAGTGGAAGGTGTCCCTGCCCGTGGCAGGGATGGAACTGGATGGGCTTTAAGGTCTCTTCCAACCCAAACCAGCCATTCAATGATTCTCTGAGGTGAAAACAAAAGTAGGACCATCTCTCATGCTCAGCTCTCTGCTCACTGTCCCATTTTGTGTGCACAGCCTGCAAGAAACTGGATTAAGCCTCAGCCTGGAGATGCTCTGATCAAACAGCAAAAATTCACACAGGGGATAAAAAAGGCAAAACAAACATAAAAAAAAAGACAAACAATAAAATAACACACACCCAACAAGCCATTAATCATCTCCCTTTTTCTTGGTGATTGGGCCACACTTTGGGACCACATAACTAATCTATATAAGAATAGAATCAATTATAATGGCAAAATGTCCAATACACAGAGTGAAAGCCTGAGAAACATGTTAAAAGACCATTAAAAAAGAGATGAAAAAAGATCTAAAGAAAAAAATCTGAAAAAAATTACTCTGCCAGTGTTTCCTACTGAGTTTCTTGGTGGTACTTCTTGACTCCCCTCCACTTCTCTCAGTCCAGATCCTTCCCCTCCTCAAACCCTCTGTACAAACCTTGTCCTGCTGCTGATCCACCTCCCCAGCCGTGCTCTCCAAGCCTCTGGCCTCCCAGAGCAGCAGTTTGCTCAGAAATAATCCTTCCACTTTCACACATTTTTTGTTGGTTTTTTTTCTAAGTTAGGAAACGGCTCAGAACAAAACTGAAGATTTCCAGTTGTATTTTTGTTTCATTTACCACCAAGCCCACCCCTGCCCTGGCTGAGGGAGAGTTGCTGGATACTGGTCAGGAGCTGCTAAAACACTGCAGAATTGCTTTTTTTTTTTCCTATTACATTTTCTACATTTCGGTGTTTGTATTTAGTACAGAGATATGAAGACATCCAGGTCTTTCTATAACTCCAAGGACTTCCTGAAGCCTGTCGAGCTCTCTGACAGCGGCGTGCCCAACAAAATTCCTTAATTTCCACATCCAGCTCCCTGCTGAGGAAGCTAGTGTTGTACATCTACTCTTGGTAGAGGTACAGCCAGTTTGGTGAAAGACTAGGTCGGGGAAAAAGTGAATTCATCTTCAAAATGAACACTGGGATGGTATTTCCATTATTCCACCAGCTGTCATGAAAAGCAGGAGCACAGCAATGAAGCCCATCAGAACCACCTTTTACACCAAGGTACTGAGCATATTAAGGTGTTATCAAAATAATAAAAAATAACCTAAACCTATTTTCCTAGTAATTCAAAAAAGCTGGTAGAAGCCAGTGCTTTTGTGCTACCTGCTCTTGAGAAAGATAAGCAAGGCCTGACTGACCAATGAATATCACGTTACAGCATTTTAACTATACTTTAAAATCATGTTTTGAGGGGAAATAAACACCAAAACCACTCTGTGTTTCTGGTCCGTGATGCCCTGAGTAGCACAAACCATAAGCAGGAGTAACTATAAGCAAGGAACTCAAATTTGCTAGAAATTATGGGCTAAAAATTACGCCCCAGGGGGATGATGTGGATGCTCCACCCTTGGAAGTGTCCAAGGCCAGGCTGGACGAGGCTTGGAGCAACCTGGGGTAGTGGAAGGTGTCCCTGCCCATGGCAGGAGGTTGAATGGGATGGGTTTTAAGGTCCCTTTCAACCCAAACCAGTCTGTGATTCTGTGCAGAAGATCAAAGTCTGTATGATATGACATCCCTGCTCATGAGGAGCATCTGGACACTGAGTATCAAAGTGAAAATTGGAAAACTTAAACTCTGTTAATTAGAGAAAATATTTTCATTCTCAACTGTAATCTCAAATATACAGAAAGCCTCAGAGAAATTCATTTGTCTTCTCTAATTAAATTGCCCCAATGCTGCTCACTTCAGGCAGGAAAAGGCTGAAGCATCAAAAAGCACACAAATAATTCTTCTTGCCTAATTTTTATCTAATGTTGGATGGCTTCTAATCTTTCCTTTTGAATGAAAATATAAATTTCATTACTGCAACATTATTAAACTGGGGTTTTTTCCCCATCTGAAAACCCAGTACCACCCTCTGAGCATCCCAACTGTCAATGAGAGCAGCCCCAGGCTCTGATCTGCAGGAACTTAATCAATTAGTAATTAATCAGAAACAAAGCTGAGTAGTAAAAACAAGCTCCACAGTTGTTATAGTTGCAAAAATTAGGTTTGTGACTGCTGGTATCTGTGGGCAGCCCTTGTATGCACACAGAGCACAGCCTAAGCTCGTGATTTCTTACTCAAGTCCACAGAAAGTTTTCCTTAAAAACATTATTTTTCCTTTTCCTCCTTGAAGTCACACAACAAAACTTCTCTCCCCAAATATCCACCTGTCCTCCATACATCTGCAGGATGACAGGATGCCTGTGGCAGACAAAGTTGCTGCCTTACCCAGTCCTCTGCTCCCTTACACTCAGATCACTCTTAAATGAAAAGAAAAGTTATTCTGCCTCCAAGATAAACCTCTCTTCATCCTTGATTTCTGGAAAATTCTTCCCAGGCAGCGCAGTTTGCTGCAATTATTATTTAATTTGATTTTCATCCTCACAAATACTTGACTAACAACATCCTCCAGCCATGCCCTGTGCCACAAATGGTTCCTCAGCTCAGGGAGGGAGAAGGGCAAGCCAGGATCCCCACAGGAAATCCACATTTTTTTCTGCTGTAGCCTTGCAGAAGAAACAAGGGCTTTGCAAAGGTTGATCTGACCCCCCCTTTTTCCAGCCTCTGCTACACCTCCCTGATCACCAATTCTTCTCCAAGCCACAAGCAGCAGCCTTAGGGCTCTCTGGGGAAAGGTAGGTTATGGGGGAGGGAGCTGAGAGCAGGGAGAGGGACTGACAGGAAGCAGCAAGTGAGTTCAAGTGGAAGAAAACTAAAATACACACCAGAGAGTACATTTGCAGCCACTTCAGCGCATTAGAGATGCCACTTACAAATGTGAGAACATCAGAAAACAAAACCAAAAGTCACTGCTCACGGTGTGTAAAAATTATTGACAGGACTGCCTGAGTAAAGAGAAATGGTTCTGCATGTGGGGGTTCTGATTATCTAGGAAATTTGAACTGTTACAGCCAGAAAAATCACTGAAATATTAATTAAAAATTAACAAAAAGCACGATGTTCAGTCCAAGTTCAGTGCACTTGAGATCTGCTCTGCACCTTCACGCTGAGTTCACAGTAAAATACACAAACAACCAAATCAACAGCAAACTGAATTTGTGTAATAAACACAGAATAAAGCAAGAAAAAGCCATGCAAATTTATTGGGTCTTATGACCTCAAATATCTCCAAACCCCCTACTGATTTAGAGGACTAAAAACCTCCCTTTAATGGAAGAGTTCTCAGATAAACATGTATTTAGGTCAATGACTTCCCCGCCTTCTCCAAAAACTGTTCCACTTACCCAAAAGACAGGAATCTCTCTGCAGTGGAGCTGCTTGTCTTTAGAGAATATGTATCATTAGATCAGGCAGCCAAGGGCACATTATTTATTTAGTTCTGAGGGCTCGGCTAAATAATTACATCAGGATTTTTCTTTCTTCAATGCCACCTAAATATAAGTAGCAACCTTCAAGCCACAAATTCGTTTGCTGGTCAACTGGAGATTTGAAAGCCTGAAGGGAAATAGAATTATAGAGTGGTTTGGATTGGAAGGGACATTAAGGACCACCTGATTCCATCCCCTGCCACGGGCAGGGACACCTTCCACTATCCCAGGTTGCTCCAAGCCCAATCCAACCTGGCCTTGGACACTTCCAGGGATGGGGCAGCCACAGCTTCTCTGGGCAACCTGTGCCAGGGCCTCCCCACCCTCACAGGGAAGAATTCCTTCCCAATATCTCACCTAAATTTCCCTTCTTTCAGTTTGAATCCGTTTCCCCTTGTCCTATCACTACATCTCCTGACTGAAGTCCTTCCTGGCTTCCCTGCAGGCCCCTTCAGGTACTGGGTGGTGCTGTGAGGTCTCCACACAACCTTCTCATCTCCTGGCTGAATTTAATAATCCATTTACTTACTGCTGCTTACAAAACCGCCTTTATGCCATAAATCTTGTGTTTGTAGATATGATTAGGTACCAGGATGTCACAGTTATGGAAGTCCCACCATACACAGCTTTAGCAGGGACAGATGATCTTCTCCTAAATATGTGAGATGAGACTGCACCACCTTCACCAGGCTGGTATGGTCTGGATAATCAGAAAAGAGCTACATCTACTTTAGGCCTGTTTCCAAAATTTGCACATATAAAGGACAAAATTGTGCCAAAGAGTGCAAATTATCTGAAATGCATCAATCTACTGACAAGAAAGCCAGGAAGAGCCATCATAAGCATTGACAGCAAAGCCAAACTTTAGAACTTAAGGACACTGATGACGCTCATAGAATTATAAAACTACATATACATAGTTTCATATATTTATATATAGGATATATAAATATTTATATATATGTTTATATATAGACGAGTGAGCTTTTCTTGCCCCAAAGAAGAGAAGAGGATGATAAATTCCATATCACCACTATACTTAGAAAATAAACTGTTTCTGCTGCAGTTATAATGCTGTGAGTGCCACAAATATCCATAAGTTCTATAGTTTTTTTATAAAAGACAACATTAAATCCATCTTTGTGTGACAGCCATCCTACAGCACTTGCTGTTCGACCCAAGACTCATCAAAAACACAAAAGGGATGTAGAAGCTCGGCTGAGAGATGCAGAAGCTTCCCCTGCACAACCAGAGACCTTGCAGGTCATCACCACCCACCTTCCCACAAGGTTTTACTTCCAGCTCAAATGTAGAAGCATCACACACCACGTTGCAGGTTTTAAATATCACTGAAAACCCACTGATTTATTCCAAAGGAGCAAAGTCATTAAGCCACCGTGAATATTTGCATGCAAGCAGCCAGACTTAAATGCCAACCACTTTTACAAGAGCTTCTGTTGAAAAACTAGGTTTGAATCACTAATGTAGGACAAATATGGATCGTGTCAGTGCAGAAAAGGGCGGCTTTCCCAAGTCAGGTCCTAAAGCAGATTTGAATATGCAGTGGCATTCCTACAGGCAGGATTCCTCCCCAGGAGCAGGATTTGGCACATCCTCACTGAGTTTCACCAGATTCCTGCTGGTCCAGGTGCCTCTGGTAGATCCCCAGGTTTACCAGTCACCTTTCCAGTTGGGTACTGTTGGCAAGCTGGGCCCTGATCCATCAGAATCCCACAGAATTTTAGATGGGTAGGAGAACAGCACCTAAAACTACAAATTACTTCCACTGCTGCCCACACTCTCAGGAGTCATATTCACCAGCTCAGAAACTCGAGGAGAGGGAGCTTTTCTTGCCCCAAAGAAGGGGAGAGGATTATAAATTAAATATCACCACTATATTTAGAAAATAAACTCTTTCCGCTGCAGTTATAATTCTAGGAGTGTCATAACATTTTGAGTTTCCTTGGAAATATTATCTGCAGGAAAAAAAAAACACCACATTTAAACATGGCACATTCTCACTTATGTTCTTCAATACAGTTGTAAATGTTACTTGAAAACCCTTCCTGGGAAAACATGGCATAAGGATTTGGTGTCAGTCACTGCTCTTGCCCCTGGGCTGTACCAACCCTGCATCCCTGACACTCCATCCACGCATTTCTTAACTCCCACCTTTTACTATTCCTAGTCCCAATAAACTCAGGGGTTTGTTGTTGTTGTTGTTGGTTTATTCACATTGTGAAAGAGAAAACAAAATGGTTTTCTCATCAGAGATCAGCAGAATGAAGGTTGGAAGGTGCTGAATGGCCTCCTTTGATGTGAGAGGTTCACACTTGACCTTCTGTTTTCCTTCCTGGATATTTATGCCCTGTTGGCTCAGAAAAGTGAATAACACTACAATGCACACACTGATCTGCTGAAGTGATGCTTGGAACCTTCTCCTAGAAGTGTCTCCATGGCACTTGGTTCTAACAGGCTTTTAGTGATAAATTTTCAGTTTAGCTCTCTTGGCATTTGATCTCATTACACAGATTATTCCAAGCAACATTTATCACTTCAGTAATTCTAAGATACCACCTCAAAAGGCAAGGATTAGGATTTCAAAGACATTAATCTTAAAGAATTCTTGGCTGTGAGGGTGGGGAGCCCCTGGCACAGGTTGCCCAGAGAAGCTGTGGCTGCCCCATCCCTGGAAGTGTCCAAGGCCAGATTGGATGGGGCTTGGAGCAACCTGGGATAGGGGAAGGTGCCCCTACCCATGACAGGGGGTGGGACTGGATGGGCTTTAAGGTCCCTTCCAACCCAAAACATTCTGGCATTCTATGAAATCACAGCCCCTGAAATGTAACAGCTGTAAAATCCAAAGCACTGGTGCTTTGAACCACAAAGTGCTTGACTCAACATCACCAGAACCCTTGAAAAAGGAGAACACTCCCATATAATTCCTAAAATGCACGGATGGACCTGAAAGTGCAGTTTTATGGCTCATTTCTTCATCAAAATGAAAACTACTTTTAGGAAACAGTGAGTTTTCATATATAAATAACTGTCAAAGAATACTGTTGTGATGCAGGAACACTCATTGCTAAGACATCTTCAGCATTTCTATTTGTCTTTATACTACTATAATCTTTAATTCCTTTTAATCAACAGCAAGTATATTGTTTATCTGAAAGTAAAGCAACTTTCATTTGGTAATAAAGCAGCATAATACAAACAAGAAAAGCAAGGCACCAAAAAGAGATGAGGAAGAGGAAGGGATTACATTTTAAATGAGGACGAAAACTTTGATCCAGGCAATCTGTTGCTCTCCAAGGAAAGTGAATGTATCTATCAGCACTTGTAGGAGCAGGAAACACTTCAATGTTCATTTGCATTGCAGAGTAGCTCTGCAGCCCACACTGAACTCTGGAGGGTAAATATCCTGCACTAAAACTATTTTCACTGTGACCCCATATAAATTACCTCATTATATTATTTTAATTGAGAAGAACTTCAGGAAAATGGCAGCTGGGCAGAAATTTTGAAAGAATCTGCTGAAATGCCTTAGAAATACCCCCAAAACAGGGATTCCCCATATTCAATAAGTCCATTAACTTTGGGAAAAGAACATATCCCATTAGGAAAGCAGTCTAATTCTTGTGGCAATGGAAGCACTAAGCCTGTAATGCTTTTCCCTTCTTGTTAAGCACAGGATTACAATCCCTTCCCATCACTGTGTTTTTCTAACCACTTAAGCTAATGCAGCCAATACATATTTATTGAAATTCTCCACGCAAACCCAGCAAAGCCCTTGGAAGTTTAAGCCAAAAGCATTAAAATTATCTTTAAGTATTCTTTGGGGCTGTTCTAGACACGTCTTTTATAACCTCATCACTAATGTGATAATCACAGAATAATTCTGAGGGCTCAGCTGCAAACTCAGAGCATTCTCAGAAATGTTGAAGAACAGCTGAAAATGTTCTGGTTTGATGCTGACCTAGGTACAGTTCTTTGGAAAAAAATATAACTTCAAACACTGTTCATACTTGTAAAGTGTCCTTGGAGACCTTCTCGTTCAAACGCAGTTCAACCTCAGATTACAGGAAATATTAAATGACTTTCTATTAGAAGTGTGGCCAGGGATTCTTCTCCATCTTTTAGTGACAGGGAACTACAGTGGACTGCAAATAGGAATGCTGGGCAGTGTCCTGATTAAAAAAATAAAACAGTTTTTTTTTTCACAGAATCACGGAATCATTAAGATTGGAAAAGACCTCTAAGATCATCAAGTCCAACCATTTGCCCTTTGGTTTTAATATCAAAGTAACAATGATAACTTTGAAAAGAGTAAGTTTAAATGATAAAAATTATGTATATCCAATATTCCTCTTACCTAAAAATCCCTAAAACATTCCACTTTTACAGGAAGGAAATGGAGCTGATGGATCCCACTGTCAACTTACTGCCATGTATAAACAAACAGAGGAAAACCACCACAGGCTTCACAAGTTAATAATGAGAGGGAAGGGGTAGAGGTCAGCTCTTTATTGCCAATTCCAAGTTCTCCACCTTAGGAAAGGCAAATTTAATGAAATATATTAATATTTCTTGAAAATAGCCTACTGCTAAGATCGCACTTAAGAAATAAAGTTAATATGTTTGTCTGAGTAATGACTGCTCCTTACCTTCTTGAATTTACAGTAAACCTTGGAAAAACTCTTCTTATACACTACAGTGGAAGCAGAACTTGCTGAAATATTTTTAGCCCTCTACATAATTCAGGAAGTTCCCTCAAAATCTAATGTTTCTATGACAAAAGCAGTTTTCCCACAGATAAACTCACAGCATCCACAGCATCTATAATTTATAACCAGCTCATATTTACTTCTAAGTACCACAGTGTGAAACACCACACCTTCAAAATTGGGTATAAAGGTACTTGTGGAAGGAAAGGAAGGAGGTCGTCAAGGTTGGGAAATGAAGGAATAACCACTCTGATGGGGGCACAGGATTCGCCCTCCTTCTAAAACAAAAATTAAAATAACATAAATAACAAAATAAAATAAAATCCTTATCTAGCATCCCAAGGAAACTTGACTTCCCATGAGAAATTTTAATATGTCCTTGAAATTTTCCGTCTCACATTTGTGGGTCTGGCTAAGCAGAAGTTCCATGAAATACGTGTTATTAAAATGCCATATGCAATATCATATGGTATTTTCTTACATAGTGCAGTTTTGTAGCTCAAGAGGACAAGAAATGGTAATTCCATGCAAAATAAGCCATGACTCAACAGCACCCTGCTTTTGCAATTATAGAATTCCTCATTTTTATTTACATGTTTCTGAGTTCTGTTAAATAGTTTAAAAAGTTCCTCATTAAAAAAAAAGAAAATTAAAAAGGAAAAAAAAAAAAGAAAAATACATTTCAGATTTTTGTGTATAAAGAATTTGAGAGAACTGACACCTGGAGGATTGGCAAAGGAGCCCAATATTAAAAATAGGGATATCACATTCAGGAAATTACTCGATGCACAGATACTTCTTCTTCCAATGTGGTAAAACAAATAACTAGACCTTAAACTTCACTCACAGAGTCACAGTGTTCTGATTTTGTACACACATTTCAGTGTTTGTATACACAAATCAGTGTTCTGATGTTGTACACACAAACCTGAGGACTGCAACAGCCATTTTTAAATAGCTTTATAAATGTAATTAATGCAGCACTTCTCTGTTTTTTTGGCTTAATCCCATTGATTTTTCTTGAAGCTTGTGAATCCCTTCACCTGAGCATCAGATCTCCACTGCCCTTTGGTTTTGTTGCAGAGAAACTTTGAAACGGGGCTGCGATCACACACTAATAATAATTCTTGGCTGCAACAAAACTTGCTCTCTCTCTTTTCCTGGAAGGGCCCTTGTTTGTGCTGGTTGCCACGGTGATGTTGCAGCAGAGCTGCTCTGGGTTTCCGTGGCTTCCCACCTGGTCACGGTGCAGAGTGGGAGAGGAGCCCTTGGTGCAGGTCCCTCCCCAGAGCATCCACGGCCTGTTGGAGCTGCACCCAGTTGGTGCTTCATGAGCCGTCAGGAGCTGATACATTAAATTGCAAGCAGAAATCTCTGCCCCTTCCTCATTCATTGGAGCTTTCTTTCCCACAGCTCCTAGTAGAGTCCAAGTAGGAACACTTTCCTAAACCTCTAGAGATGGAATTTATCCCCATCCACTTCTTATCCTCTTGTTTCCCACCAAGACAAGGTTTGCCACTCTCCTGTTGCTCTGCACAACTTGGGCACACTAAAAAAAAAAATCTACTTAAGAACATTCTGCATTTAGTCCAGCAAAGTTGCTGCTGAATTGGAACAAGAGATGCCTTTTTTCCCATTATTCATATTAATTTAACTTCCGGTCAGACTTACTTTCAGCACACCCAAAGCAACACGATTTCTCCCTTCAGAGAAGTTAAGGCTTTAGGTGACTCCATTACTAAGAGAACAACAGACTTCAACTCATCAGTTGAGGCAGATAAAGGTATAAAATTCCATCACCTACAGTACTTTAGTCTGGAAAAAGAGGATAGGATAGGACAGGATAGGATAGGACAGATCTCTGGTCTGTGTAAACGTACACATACATTTCCACCCACTATTTACACATTATTCAACTTTTACACTATAAAATCCAAAATGAAAACACAACACAAACCAGTTTATGTCCTAGAGCTCTTTTTTAAATAAAAAATACATTCTTAAATTAAGGAAAGTTGGAGTAAGTGTTAACTTAACACTTCCTGATGCCAAACTTAAAATAATTGTGTGCCAAGACATGCTTACAAATTTAAAAGTCAAAAAAAAATCCAAACCCACAGACAAACTGAAAAGTCCCCAACAAGCTGCGGGTTTTGTTTTGTTCTCTTCCTTTTATAATCATGGGAAATCATCTGATCCCAGTGGAGTTAAAAGGCCCAGGGCAGTGACTGTCCCTGTGCTGGCACTGCTGAGGGACCTCCAATCCTGGGGGCAGTTCTGGTCCCCTCAGATAAGAGAGACATTGAGGGGCTGGAGCGTGTCCAGGAAAGGGAACAGAGCTGGGGAAGGGTCTGGAGCACCAGGAGTGGCTGATGGAGCTGGGGGGGCTCAGCCTGGAGAAAAGAAGGCTCAGGGGGGACCTTCTCGCTCTCTGCAGCTCCCTGAGAAGGTGGAACCAGGGGGGTGTCAGGCTCTGCTCCCAGCGAACAAGGGACAGGATGAGAGGAAACATCCTCAAGTTGTGCCAGGGGAGGTTTAGATTGGATATTAGAAAAAAATTCTTCATGGAAAGCACTGTTAAGCATTGGAAGTGGTTGCCCAGGATGGTGGTGGAGTCTCCATCCCTAGAGGTGTTCTACAGGACAAGCAGACGTGACACTTTGCAATATGTTTTAGTGGGCACAGTGGGATTTGGTTCAAGGTTGGACTTGGTGATCTTGGGGGTTCTTTGTAAACCTTAACGATTCTATGATTCTATTTCAAAATCTCATGTCCTCAATGAACTGGTTTGTGCGTGCAGTTTCTTGCAGCAACGTGTCACTTGTACCCACCTGCCCCAGAACAACAAAGCTTGTTTGACGCATCACCCTTCGAACACAAAGGGGGTTGGAGAGACTGAAAACAAAAATTAACAACAAAAGCCGCCTCCTTCCCTTGTACTGATCGCACTTCAAAGAAAAGAGGTCACATCAATTCAGCTGAAGCTGGTTAAAAGTGTGTATTTAGGTTATCCTGCACATCAGCACTGTCAGCACGATGAGCAGACGCCTGGCTGTGTGTAACCCCCCCTTGTCTTGCTGAGAGAAGTCACTCCTGCACCTTAGAAAGATCATTAAACATCGTGTTCAGCAAGCCAGGTAACACAGCAGTGATCAAAATAATTAAATAGCAAGTTATAAACTTACTATATAAGCATATACACTAAAAATCATGGGGTATAACTAATATTATTAGGAAAATACTTAAGAAGCTAAAGGAAAATGAACCCCCAGCATTGAAAGAAGAATTCCACCACTGAGTCTGCCCACAGACAAAGCTCTTAGGGCTGCTACCCCCTCCCTGAATATCCAGAGCCCACAAGAGCCAGTTGGTTTGGAACATGAAGGTTTTCATCTGCAAGCCAAGCTGACAGCAAACATATGCTCAAGTGCTGCCCATGCTGACAGTGAATTTTGTATTAATAAATATTAAATAACTACATATATTCAAGAAATATAATTGAATAATATTACTAGAATAATTTTACCAAATAATATTTAACAATATATTATTAAATATACAGAATAAATAATAAATGTGTTGCTTTTTTAATTTCAGTTGTGCACAGAATGGGTTACAGTAAGTGCTCACATCAATGAACATCACACGGATCTCACAGCTGCTTGTCTGAAGGAGACAAACACTCTACAACATCATCATCATGAATAACCACCTGAGAGGCTGATATTCCCTAATTTACAACACCAAGGTCTTTTCTGAGCCCACAGACTAAGAGCAAATGAAAATGAAAGGTTCTGCTTTCTCCAGACCTTGTTCACACCATTTCAACACTCCTGGATGTTTCTCTGTGTGTGACATTCCCCTTTTCATCCCAGCTTTGCCTATCAGCTGTAAACTTCACTTTAGCCTTGGACTGCAGTTGAATATACTTAATTATTGCTGGAGCCTGACATGGGAAACACAAGTGCTTGTTCCTCCCCTTTTCTCACCCCATTGCACTGAGGGTTCAGCTGTGACTGTTGTTTAACTCCCTCATTTCTGTTAGTCAGTACAGGTTTACAAACCAGTACAGCACTTTAAACCAGTTTGAAAAATTTTACAGGGAGAAAAAGGAGCAAAGTTCCTTAAAAATGGAAAATATTATGTTATTGTGGATGAGCCATAGTATAATACAGGCCTTCAGCCAGGGGAGATCTTCAAACCCAATAAACTGACCCCACCAGAGCCCAAGTTCCTGAGACCTTCTGCTAAAACACTGAATTTCCTCTTCACTACTTTCACAGTGGCCTCATCCAGCCAAGTTTTTAAAGCCATTTTAAAAGCAATTCCACTGTCAAATTGCCAAGAATGGTTGAGTTTGTTTGGGCTTTTGGTGACTATCCAATCCCCTACAAAACCAAGGAAATGGCCGAAAGATAAAGGCACATCTCCAGGTGTGTTACAGAACATTTTGCCCGATCACAGATTGGTTTGGAAGGCACCTTAAAGACCAGCCAGTTCCAACCTGCTGCCACTGTTGCACTTCAGACAGAAGAAAATTTAATTGGAGAAAATATTCAGCTGCTTGTCACGAGAAATGGTTTATCTCAACTGAGAAACTCAGACCTGCTTAACACCTATCCAGTAATCCTCAAGAAGCTGACACCTTGAGAAAGAAACATTACAGTTTTGTGATTGCAACAAGCATTCACCACAAGAATTCTAACAGCCCAAAGCCCTGTGTTTTCCCTTTATGCAAAAAAAAAAGAAGTGAAAAAAAAAAAAAAAGTCTGTCTCCTCAGAACAGCGTGACCCTGCTGGAGAAAAGGGCTGCTGTGTTTTCCCACCAGTGCCTGGAACAGACAAAAGTGGAAGCTGATGACTAAAGGAACAACTAAAAATATCCAGAGTAGTCTGGATCTGGAGAGTTGTGTGCCCTCACCGCAATTAGCAAATAGCATATTCAGTTTCACTGACATTAATGAGAGCAAAGCAAGTTCATTTACACCTCAATTAACTTCAAGAAATGCTTGTTTTCCACAATTAATGACACTTCCTCCTTCCTTTTGCTATAATCCCTCTTTTTGTGCAGTAAATCACTGCCTCACTTGCTTCACACACGGTTTGGAGGGAGTGAGTGGGTGAAAGAAGAGGGAAAAATGCACTTGCAGCACATGTAGACAAGGCTGGGAGAAGGAAACACGTGCACGGCATGGGAGCAGATGGATGTCAGCAAGTTTCTGGGATACCGCTGGAACTGTCTGTATTTAAGGAAAATCAGGAAGACTCATTGAGGGAAAAGACCAGCAGAGAAAACAGGGCAACTGTGGTACCTGCCTCCTCTGGGACCTTACCAGGACCAAACCTATGCTGAATCGGAGGTTTAAAGTCAGTTTTCAACTCAAACTGGAAGAGAAATCACAGCCTGCCCAAGAATTCCCCACAGCAGCAGCAGCAGGTGAGGCCAAAAGGCCCCAGTCTGCCATTACTTATTGTGGACAAAGTCCTTGTAGGCCCTTCTCAACTTCTGTTCTGGAAGGAGACAAGAAAGAGGTTGGTGGGGGCTGGACTTCAATCAGAAAATGGCAATGCAACATTTAATTAGCAAATAAGTTCAAGAATTAAATTTAAAGCAATAAAGAAAGATTGAAGCATCACTCAGAGGGAAGGAAGAAGATCTGGATATATGGTACCTGGGAAAATAGGATGGGAAATAAATCAAAGGATGATGAGATTTCTTCCCCAAAGCACAAGGGAGGAAAATCATGGAATCACAGAATATGCCAAGTAGGAAGGGACACACAAGGATCATCAAGTCCAACTCCTGGCCCTGCACAGGACCATCCCCAAGAGTCACACCCTGTGCCTGAGAGCACCACCCAAACAGTCCTTGAGCTCTGTCAGCCTCACGAGGAAGCTGTAACTACAGTGAGGTCTCCCCTCAGATACTGTGGAAGGCAAACCTGCCTGGATCCCATGGAAGCAGCACGTTGGGATGGGAAACATCTGCTCCTAATACACAATCACAGAATGGTTTAGGGTGCAAGGAACCTTAAAGCTCATCTCATTCCACTCCCCTGCCATGGACAGGGACACCTTCCACTAGCCCAGGTTGCTCCAAGCCCTGTCCAACCTGGCCTTGGACACTTCCAGGGATGGGGCAGCCACAACTTCTCTGGGCAAACCTGTGCCAGGGCCTCACCACCCTCACAATCTTCTTTCCCTTTTGCTCAGACACTGATAGCACTAATTAACAGGCAGCATCACTCAGGAGCAGCAGTTTGGCAAGAGGCAGTGGCTGATGGAAAATCCAGCTATTGATTTTCCTGTGGGCTGCTGTCATCGCTCCTACTGCCTACGAATAAACAACCCAAGGAATGTTTGCTTTCCAATGACAGCTGGTGTCAGCATCAGTATGCATTTGCTGTCATACTTTCTGCAGAATAAACTGATATTTTACTATTTAATGTGTTTCAAAATCATCACTGGAATTCCTGACGGCATTGTTGTGTAAAATGTGCATGTATCTTAAATCCTTGGCAAAGCACGGAACATCCACAGCCAGTTCGCACTCAAATCCTTAAAAATTCTTATCAAGACATGGCATTAAAAGGAATTGCTACTCTTGAACATATTTACTAAGGAACAGAAGAAAAACTGTGTGTGAATAACAGCACAGCAATCACAGCAATAATACAGAAATGTCCTCTTGGGAAATATTTAGCACAAGTGAGTTTTGAGAGCCGATCGGGGTATTTACAGCTCACAAAAACATCGTTTTGAATTTCTAGAGGATTTTTGTAATTATTTATTTCTCTTCCTTACTCTGCAAGTTGGACTTCTGCATAAAGGAATGCTTTTCTTTGAGGACAGGACTAAAAAAAAAATGGCAGAGTGTTTTCCCTCCCAGCCCCTGACAGCTGTGTCTGACACCACGTGTAGAAAACCGAGGACAGACCCACTTGGAACCTCCCTGGAGTGAAACACAAAGCTGTAGATTTGACCATCAGATTTAGAGATGCTGAAATTCCATCCAAAAAATATTTTTGGGTGGAAAATACCCCTTGGTCAAGTGTGGTTTGTTACCATGGGAATAGCTCTTTGGACTGAGCTGTATCCTGGACCTAAGATCAAAGAGAATTATATTTCTATTTTGGAAGTATGTTAGCCTAAAAGTCAAATACAAACCCAGCATTTGTGCAGGACACAGAGCTCCAAATCTCCAGGCTTTATTTTCACAAATAAACCAGCAGAGGAGCAGAGCCCACACCGTGGCACAATCTGCCAGGAGCACGTCCTTCCCTTGCTGCTTCGGTGCCAAGCACCAGCAGCATCCACTGAAATCACGGGCTTGGAAAGGCCCTCCTGTTGCAAAACCAGTTGTTTTCTGAAACAGCACATTTTTGGGTGAGTTTTTAATCAGAAAGGAGGCTTTTTTTTCTCCCCCAGTGTCTACTATGGTATCCTGTGAACACAGAAAGCTGGCGAGGGCTCTGCATCTGCCCGAGCCATCTGTTGGTGCCACTGGGAACCTGCTGGTGGCCCCGACTCACGTGAAGGATCCACAACCACCCTCTGCCCTGTGCTCCACAGGGCTGGGGGCCAGGCAGGCCCTGGCATCGTGTTTGGGTCACTTATTTCATATTAAACATTGAGGATATAATACAAGCAGGGGTGTGTTTAGGAGGGGAAGAAGCAAGGATGGGTGAAAAGCACATTTCACACTCCAGGAGGAGCGTGAGCCAAAGCACCACAAGGTTCCTGGGAATGACTCTGTTCCCTGCCAAGGGATTATGGGGACACTGAGGTCTCCCAAGGTCCCAGACACAACACACACTCTGGTTGCTAATCCAGACCGCACACTTGCCCCGTGCTGGGCTGCTCTCAGGCTTTTATCAGGGAATATTATACAGATAATAAATTCCTCTCTGTGAGGGTGGGGAGGCCCTGGCACAGGTTGCCCAGAGAAGCTGTGGCTGCCCCATCCCTGGAAGTGTCCAAGGCCGGGTTGGACAGGGCTTGGGGCAGCCAGGGACAGTGGAAGTTGTCCCTGACCAAGGCAGGGGGTGGAATGAGATGATCTTTAAGGTCCTTTCCAAACAAAACCACACAGAAAGACCTTGAAATTACTTAAATGACACTTTTAGCCTCAGAGGATATGAAACTAAACTGGTCAACCTGACTTCCTTCCTTTTAATAACTCTTTCAGATGAAACAGGTTTAAAACAGCACCAACAAAATCTCCAGCACTATAATTTACAAACACACACGTACTAATACTGTCACTTCTTCAGTTTGTTTTGCATTTTCATCTTGAATTTGCAGTAATTGGTTCCCACACTATAACAAATCAATTCCTCTAAAAGAAGGAAACTTTCAAAGCAGTGAATATTTAAAATACCTTCCTAGTTCTCTGTGGTTCCTGGTCCAGTGAACGTTATCTTGGTTTTTCCCCTGTACCTTCTGGTCCACAGACACTCAAAGCACAAATCCACTCCCATCCTTCTAAGCCCAAACCATAAAACCAGTTTCATAGAGACAAGCCACACACATGTACATTTTAGGGTAAAAAAATACAGGCCCAGGAGACTAAGGAAGAAGATCCAAATTATATTTCCAACTCTTTTCCTCCAGGGGATTAATTTTTTGCTGTTATACAGCCCCCCCCCCCCCAATATTCATTTTTATTTAATATTCCTGGAGAGCTTATTCCAAGTCAATCAATGCACAGCCTATAAAAGTAGTTCTGATTAATTTTCAGGCCTTCAATCTAAAACTAATTAAGTTACATTTCAGCAAGACCTGCACATTAGATATATTTCGAGCAGCCCAGTCCTGTGGCTGCTGGTCCCTCCCTGCACTCCCAGCACCATTTGGGAAGATCTGTCTGGCAAATGCAAAGACCCACAACATCTGAATTTCCCTTCAGTGGTCCCAAAGACAACACACACTTAGAAATACAGGTGCACTTTGTTAAATTGCATCTACAAACCCATTGTTTTTATTTTCCTTCTATTTACCTGCTTCCCAACTAATGCAGAGATGCCCAGGAGCAAACACCACCACCCCAAAGGATCCATTTTTTTCAGCTCAGTTGAACGTTCTGCCTCTCAAACTCGTCTTTGAGGATGTATCAGCCAAAAAAAGGGTGAGCTTTTTATAGAATACATTCAGTTTTTGTAGTCCCACCCCGGTGATGGAAACCCTGAGTGCTGAATATTTTTCTTTAGCATGTGATAAGTGCTCATCCCACAGATTCAATGGAATAACCTGAGAGGCTCTGGTCACATCATAACATCAAATTTTTCCTCCTGTGACTGGAAAAGAAACGTTCAGGGTGATCAATGACTGGTTGAAGCTGCAACAAAGTGAAATCACCTTTTTTTTTCCAAGAGAACCATTACTGAGGACCTGGCTGTGCATTTGTATCCCTGGAAATATTAGAGAAAAATCTACTTGTGGACAGGTAAACAAAATATTCCATGTACAGCCCTCAGTCTCATCACACCCAACTTGGAAATACTGGGGGAGGAGGAAAAGGGAAGTCACAGGGAATTTTTTTAACTGCAATTTTCCCTCTTCCCTGCAAGGCACCATCAGCAGATTCCCACAGCAGAGGCCTCCCCCAGCCTTGGGAAAACCCAGCCTGGGAAACTGAGGCTCAACTCCTTCCACCCTGCCAAGAGCTGGCTTGGACACTGTTCCTTCCCATTGCGTGGGTGTCCCTTACTCCTCATCCCCAACCCCCTTCAACCTATTTACAGGAGATTAAATTCCAGATCCCATCTCCACATCCCCATTCACGTAGGGAAACATCTGACAAGCAGGAAGAACATCAATTTTGTGTTTAAACAGACACACAAACCTGACAGAGCAAGCCCCTTCGGAAACAGCAACCGGGTCCCTTTGGAAAAAGCAACCAGGTTTTTATCTCCCAGTCAGCATAATTTTAAATATATTATATTTTTAGGCTCTAGAGAACTATTTACAGGCATTTAAAAGAACCAAGAGTTGTGCCCTGTGAGATGACAAGGAAATTTAAAGCCTATTAGATGTAGAAAAACAAGGAAATCACACCCTGGGAAGCCACACCAGCTCATTTTGAGAGGGTTGGGGTGGGAAGAGGAGAGGAAAGAGTTCACCCATGTGCTTTGTGGGACCAGCAACCACAAGGCCTTTTCTTTAGACATTATTATCAATTGCTAACAGTGGAAAAAATCAGAAAAATGGCAGATATGAGTTAATGATTCTCAGCAAGGCTCATAAAGAACTCAAAGCCTTGTTAGATGGAGGAGCTGAACTGATTTGCTGCCCAGAAATCTTTCTGGCAGCTGCAGAACCGACAACGGGTAGCTCTGATTTTGTGAGATTCAAGTCAATCTCTCTCCATGAAGAGAAGAAAATGAGGATAATTGGCTCACATAGCTCCGAGCACAGAATGCCTGGCAGAGCTGCTCGCTCCTGTAAGGATAATCCCAGAAATCCCAGCGGCAGGAGGCACTGCCGGGGCGCCAAGGGCTTCTCCACGTCTCACACACACACCAACAGCAAAGATAAAATAAAATAAAATATATATATCCATGTCTGCAGGGAGAGAAACAGAACCAAGCTGCATTTACCAACACCTCTGCAGCGTGTCTGAGACATATCCCTCCCTTCCCTGTCACATCAGGCATCAGCCACAAACAGCTGCCCTGGGGCGCATTTTGTGCTTGTGATCTGCTTTTCCAGCTCAAGCCATTGATGTGCAGGTTATCTGTCTAATAAAACTTATCTCAGCCTTATCAGGAGCAGCACAGGAGCAGCTCTCAAAAAAAAAAAAAAAAAAAAAAAAGTCACATCCTCAATTCTTGTCCCTCGTGCTCAAGTAGGAGGCTCAGGGGGGATCTTTTTGCTCTCTGCAACTCCCTCAGAGGTGGAGCTGGGGGGGTGGGTCAGGCTCTGCTCCCAGGGAACAAGGGACAGGATGAGAGGAAACGGCCTCAAGTTGCACCACAGGAGGTTTAATTTGGATATTAGGGAAAAATTCTTGGCCAAAAAGGTTGTCCAGCCCTGGCACAGTTGCCCAGGGTGGTGGTGGAGTCCCCATCCCTGGAAGGATTTAAAAGCCATGTGGTACTTGGGGACATGGATTAGTGGTGGCCTTGACAGGGCTGGGGATGGTTGGACTTAATATTAAAGGTCTTTCCCAAGCTTAACAAGTCTATGATTCTCAAAGACTCTTTAAGATTCCTTTCCTGAGAGGCCACCAAAGAATGACAGTCGTGCTGCTGAAAAATAAATTGGACAAAATAATGGGATTGCAGCTCATTTCAGGCTGATTTTGCACCTATTTCACTCTCTTGGCTTTTTGGCCATATCACAGAACTAAGTTGCAGAAAGATATATATTAATAAAGGATATATTTCTGGAGAGCAGGGAGCCAAGTTTAATTACCAACAAAATCTATTGTAAGTAAATTTAGGTCAACACTAAGTCAATCCCAGTCTGTGAAAAAGCATTTCAAAATAGGAACAAAACCCAATAACCTATTAAATCAAACCACACTGCTTTCCAAGGGACCTTTTATTCACAGGTCAAGTAAAGACTATAAAGGAAAGTGCATTTGTGGGAGAAGTGCAAATTATGCCATAAAAATCCTATGAGATGAACCCCCCCCCTATGTCTGAAGAGAAGCTTTCCAGCAAAAAAATCTGCATGAAACCCTGAGATACACCTCAAAATTTCTTTTATGGAAAAATCCACTGCCCATCCTGGAAACTTTGTTTTCCCCTCTCACACACGCAGGCCCAGAGCTTTGATTCTTTCAGGGAACCAACTAAAGGCATTAACTAAAAATAAAAAGCAAACCAGATCAGCTTAAGTGGCTTCCTTAAAAAAAACACATCCTATTTCCCAGCGTGCTAATTAATAGAACAGAACTGATATTTTGATATCATGATTAAGAACAGTTCATTTTCAGCATCTTTCTCAACAGCAGATCAAGGCAATTAACGGGCAATTTGCTCACTAAATGACTTCCCAAGATGTGCTACTGAGATAAGGCAAAGCCTTCTTTAAAGTGCCTTTGAGCCAGAGAAAGACGAACCTGCAGGGAGTAATTTTTAAACAATGTGCAACTCGATTCTCTGGTAGTAAAGCAAAACTTCTGTTTCGTGAGTAATGACAAAAAACGTGAATTTAGGTGGAACAGCAGAACACTGGGGGTTTTCCTCCTTATTTCCCAAACTGTGCCCACTATAAATAACACTAACAGGGGACACACCCACATTTTTTATAAAATGTCAAACTGAAGGTCTTGATTTCATTGCATTTTAACCACGGGACACAGTTGAGGAGCTGTGAGCAGATAAATCTATTTTTCCGCCCTTTCCTCTCTCTGCTCTACCTACTTACTGGTTTTCACAATGGTGTTTCATGAGGAGCTGTGCTGGTGCCTGGACAACAGAAATTAAAGAAATTACATTCTTCAGGGATCTGGGAAAGGGATAAACAGGAAGGTGACAAAATCTGCATGTTTAAAGATACTCAGTTAGGTCGAAGTTAACATTTCCTGATCAGATTTCAGGGAAGGATCTCACACCACTCCATCATGACCGATGCAAACTGGTCAAAAAACAGGGAAGGAGGATACAGAACTGGACATCTCTCAACTCAGTAGATAAAAAGATCTTGAGAAGAACTTGCTGGCTTTGAGAAGGTGCTTGTCTCTCTGCCCAACCCTCCCCACAGTGCTGCCAGAAACCCAAACCATCTGTAAAGTGCAAGCACAGATCAAAGCAAAGAGGTCCCCAGGCAGGTTTCCTGCCACGTGCTGCCAGACCAGATGATTCCTGACCAAAATGCAGAGGTTTTGGGGTCACTTAAAGCACCTCCTGTACCCAGGGGAGCTGGTTGTGATGGCTGAGAGCTCTGCCCTCCCCCTCTCCCCCACCACCTCCCAGCACTGGCAATGAAACACTTTTCTAAAGATTGCCCAAAAGGGTCCTAAGGAGCGATCCCAGTGATTCATTCCTCAGCCTTCCTAAACCAACAGCATTCCCCCAGCAAGAAATCACTTGAAACTAATCTGCATAACTTTCTCTGCCGCTTCCCAACCTTTTCCTTCTAAGAAGGGCTAACTCTGAATACATTTTCCATCTCTGGTTGATGCCTGCAGAGGTTTCTACTCCTATTCTGCAAAGGGAAACCCTTCCCTGCTTCAACAAAAAGATCAGAAGAAAATCATGAAAGACTCGTGACTGTTACAACTCTGAGATGTTTAATTACTGGATGTTCAGCCACATATGCAAGATGCATCACCGAAAACACAAGAGTAGATGGATTTTAAGACATAACTGTACTGGCTTGACCAAAACTGGCTTATTTTTCCACAGAAAATCAAACCAGAGTAGAACTGTGTGTCTGCCTTCATATATGTAGGGCTATGACCAGGTATATATATAAATATAAAAATACAAGTATCATTGCTACCACATAAACCTATAATTATACAGCTTTTTTCCCTTACAAACTGTTCCTGATGTTGCACATCCCAGTTTAATGGGATAGAAACAGCACAATTTTGGATAAAAATACTACCACAGTGGCTCAAGGAGATTTTAGCAAGTGATCAGATATGTTTTGATCAGGTTCGCTGCTTAATTTCATTAAAATCATAAACAATGGACTATAATGCTGCTTTTACTTCACTAAGTCAACAAATCAGATTTACATTACAGAAAAACAACCTTTTCCACATTTAAGCTGAGCTCTCCCTCTGCCCTACAGTCTTTAAAAGCGTTGATAATTTTAACATCATATAAAAGTAACATTTTACCTTCCTTTTAATCAACAGACTTGTTTTTTATTCCTATATTGCACCACTAAGAGCGGGGCTAAAAGCAGAAGCATAACAGTGCACCTACTGCATGAGAATTAATTTAAAATATACTTCAGGGAACAACTGTAACCACAGGATGTTTTAATGCAGTGAATTCCCAGAAAACACACAAACACCTGCTGTGACAAGCCCCGCTATTCTGTCAACGCAGACTCTGAACAGAAAAGTCAAACAACTGCTCAGACTAATCACAATTATTAAAAATAGTGAAGAGGATGCTACAGCCCCCTGGGCTCCTGCACACCACCCCCACAGGGAATTTTCTTCTCCCCACAGAACAGGTTACAATTTCTCCTCATATAACCAGTTTGTGCCTCCTGTTCTTGCGCTCTGCACCTCGGGATCTTCTCCATGACCTGCAACCCTTCTCCTCTAGGCTCTCTTAATTCACACCCCTGAATTTGGCTTTTCCAGCACTGGGAGGCTCTTGGACGTCCCTGTGCACAGCATCCCTGCCCTCCAAACAAGGGCCATCTGCCGACCTGCTGAGCGTGCACTCCATCCCATCTCCAGGTCGCCGGCAGAGATGTTCCACAGGAACACTTGGCTGAACAGCATCTGGTGGAAAATGATGTGTAAAGACCTTCAGTCTCATGTACAGATCAAACAGGGAACAGCTGCTGGGCAGATCTGACTCCAGAGTCTGCTCCCTGCTGGAGCTCATTCATTTAATTTTCATCCCACGTGTAGCCGGTGATAGGGCAATGATATCACACAAAAGTCCTCAATGAACTCCTGGAAGGTCAAGAACCTGCAGAACACGCCAAGTTTCAGTATCTACCTCACACAAGCTTCCACAGATATGAACTTATTTGGTAACCGTCTGCATCACAAAGTAAATAATTTTCTGAAGGGCCAGGGCCAACATAAACAGGAAGAAAACACTGTGTTCAGAGGTCAGGCTTTGCATGTTTTTGATGTACTAAGGATGTTTGTTAGGACATTGTAGAAGCAAACAGAATACAAAAACAGGGCTGCATTAACTAAATCCAACCCTTGTAGTGAATCTTAAAAAGAAAACCAACAGTAATTGCTTCTCGATGAATATAAAATGCTTTAAGACCTGCAGTTACTCCAGCAGACTGCAATTGCTGATGTTTTGACTGTTTGCCTTGAGCACTCAAGGGAGATGAACTCGCAAATGCCACACACCTCCTTGAGCAGGAACACAAACAGCCCAGCTCAGCTTCTCACTGACAGGAGTGCAACTGTGTTTATCCCAAATATTCTGGTTACTCACCCTGCATTCATGGTTGCACTAAAACTCCACAGCTTCCCCTCAAAAAGCCCCCAAACCATAAATCTCTGAATCCAGTTTATATGTGCCACCCCCACCCCCTCCTCCCCGAGGTTTCTTTTAAGCACCTTTTTCTGCCTGAAATTAATTAATTTAATCTACTGAAAAGGCTGAAAGTCCAGAAAGAATCATGCCAACTGACTTTGAAACTGATGATGGGAATGCTGAGGTTGGCAAAGAGCTCTGGAGGCCACTTGGGCCAACCTTCTGTGGAAAGCTGGGCCTTAGATTAGGTTTTCCAGGAACTGCCAAGAGAAGTCATCAGCGTTTCATAAATTTATTTCAGAGCACTAATTATGAAAATGGCTTTTGCTCTGTGCTCATTAAGGAACTTCCTCTCACGCACGAACGGGATGACAACAACGCCGAGGCACTCACTGCACATCCAGCTTCAGATAAACCCACAGATAAACTCCTGATTATAACAGAGAGGTGCAGCTGCACCAGACCTGTCCTGGCCAAAACCCTCAGCAGTCACACGGGTTATCCTAGGAATCTCCTCTCCATCTACCTTCCCCTTGCCTTCAAAATACATCGGAGCAGCGAACACTGTTTTGGGGGAAGCCCATGAGGCTGTTGATCAAGTCTATATATAATTTACAGGCATCTCTGCCACCTTTTGTCCTGAGGCAGCACATCAGGACAACAGGATATGACTCATCAAGTGGATTTCCAACATGATGGCCCTTCTGATGCTGTTTGTCCTCCCAAGGGCAGTGCCACACAAATGCCATTTCCCTGGAGATCCCAATTCCCACCAATGCCACAGGGTGGTAGCACTACTAAAGGGATGGAGAGCAGAGAGGTCTCACGCAGGGTTTGGGGTCACACTCAGCTGCAGATTGTGGTGTCTGATGTTCCTCTGGGAAGCCCGTTTCATCCAGCCTCCCCAGGGCCAAAACAAGACGACACCATCCTCATTTCAAAGAGAACAACAATTTGTTCTGGGGCTCTGCATCACTCCTTTCAGTCATTTTTCCAACATCTGTGCCTGGATGAAACAATGGAACACAGTAGATGCAATACAGATGGCTGGAAATTCATTGCAAATGCCCAACTGTTGTGGGTTTTCACCACAAATGCATCAACTGGCTCTTAATCAAGCTGGGCGTGGACAGCTGACGCCAAGTCCATCGTCTCAAAGGGCTGCAACTCCACAAGAAATCACCCTGAAGCAGCTTGTTCCTTGGTCTCAGCTGAACACAACCCCCAAGCCAGTCATTCATTATTATTTACAGAGCAGCAGAACACTGTGATTCCATAAAATGGTGATAACCACCTTTCTCCTTTAGTCAAACACTCAAGGTAAGAGTTCACTAAAAATAGGGGGAAGAAAAAGAAATGAAAGGCCTGATCAGTTTTACTTTGAATATACAATTTTCCTGTGGTCGCAGATGTTTCCACAAAACAGAAATCCATGGATTCTCAGATGAAAGCTTGCAAGCAACTCCTCACTGGAAACAAGTCACTCCAGATCTGAAGGAAGACTCCACCATCAGGAATCTGCTTCAGGAGAGGACACAGCAGGGAGGAGGGGGAATCCCTGCCCTTAGGAAACAATGTGTCCTAAAAAATGTTGTCCCAAATCCAAGCCTCCATGTGTCCAGTCATCCTTATTGATCAGCTATATAGCAAAAAATAATACTGAGAGTTTATGGTTTTGACTTAAGAGCATGAGATGGGGAAGGGGGTTGGCAAACAAGGGTGGAAAAAAATCAGACAAACCCACAAGCCTCAAACCTGAAACACTCAAGTTTTGCATTATCCCTGAAAGTGTCCAAGGCCAGGTTGGACAGGGCTTGGAGCAACCTGGGACAGTGGAAGGTGTCCCTGCCCATGGCAGGGAATGGGACTGAATGGGCTTTAAGGCCCCTTCCAACCCAAACCACTCTGTGATCTGTGATTAGGGAGTGAAATCCTTCAAGTTAAAGTTGTCTGTTCACTGGGATCACTCAGTTCTTGCTGCTCAACCAGTTTCCATCAGCCCCACCTCTACCCTACCTCGACAAGGCACATGAGTGTCAACAGGCTGCAGGATTGTAGCTGTGGCAGAAAATGAAATCATGTGGGGTTTATTTTATTGTTCATTAGATATCCATGCAAAGATTACAACGCTTCAAAAGTTAACCCTCCAAAACGCCTCCAAAATCCCATCTTCAGTCAAACTGCTGAGCACAGTCCTCTGCCCTCCTCCCAGATCCTGGGTGAGCTCTGTGAACTCCTCATGAATAACTCCCCCGTAGGAGCAAACACTGCTGCATTCATTCAGAAAACAAAACCAGTATTATGAGAAAATCTGCTGCTCGCAATTCTGGTGTAACATCCCCAAACAACAGTGCAATGTCAAAAATGGCATTTTGCTTCCCTGAACTCGAACACTGAGATTTCTGACACTCTGTAAGCAAGCAGAAGCTTAAGGTTTTCTCCTTTGACACATTTTTTTCAATTTTATTTATTACAAAATAAAGATGTCTATATTGTTATTAAGGACTTTGTTCTGGTTTTCCCTCTTAATGACCAGATATTAAAACCTCATGGAGCAGTTCCTGAACTTGCACAACTGCCGGCATCATGCAAAAGCCCACGGAGAATTTTTGCCTCCAGCAGATTGTGGTCTTTCACAAAATGGACCTTCCTGAATTCAGAGCTGTCTAAACTCACAGACTCATGGAATTATTTAGGCTGGAAAAGCCCTCTGAGCCCATGGAGTCCAACCACCCCCAGCCCTGCCAAGGCCACCGCTAACCCATGTCCCCAAGTGCCACATCCACATGGGCTTTTAAATCCCTCCAGGGATGGGGGATTTAAAAGACTGCCCTGGGCAGCCTTTTCCAGGCTGGACAGCCCTTTCCATCCAGAAATTTTCCCTAATACCCAAATTAAACCTCCCCTGGTACAACCTGAGGCTGCCTCCCCATGTCCTATGGCTTGTTCCGTGGCAGGAGAGACCAACCCCCACCTCACAAGAGCATGACAAGAAATCTCAGCATCTCTGCCACCCAAATTTGTGCTTCCCCCAAACCAAAAACCAACATATCAACTTTTCCAGTCTCTGGAAAAATTCAGCATTTGTGTATCCTTGCTCCTGCCACCCTCGTGCTCTCTCAGCAACGTCTCTGTCACCGTCACCTCATCTGGGACATCAAGTTTATCCCTGAAACTACATTATCTGCACTCCTTGAACTCCTTCAGGTTTCTGGGCTGATCATCAGGTTTAATTCCACAGCAAGGAACCAAAAAGAAAGAAACCAGAACACAAGTCCCTGGATTTTTACCAGCTGATGTCCCTATTTCTTCAGTCCTTTAGTAGTTATTGAGTATAGAGTAGTTTCAGAGTACACAAGGAAAATGTAGCACAGTAAAGTCATCTTTAGGAAAGGGTTTTTTTCACTTCCAAACACACTGTATTAAGATCAGCTATTTAAAAGCAAATTAACATAACCTAACTATATTTACAAGCTATGCAACAGTTTCCATTTTAATCTATCATCATTTTCTTTTGGAATTTTCTGCAATAGGTGCATTTTCTTAAAAAAAAAAAAAAAAAAAGAAAAAGAAAAAAGAAAAGAGAAAGGTATCTATGTGACCTTTTTTCCCCTCCAGTTGAATGAGGTTGCACAAATAAATCCTTGGCTATTTAAATATAGTGCTCAGATAAGCTATTTATGGAAGGTCAATGTTTACACTTTGGACTCCAGTCTCATTGAGATCAAACATGTACAACTCCAGTGCTTTCAAACTCCCTCTGTAATGGGGAACTGAGTACCAAGAGGAAAAAAGGAGAGTAAGACTCTTTTTCATCCTTAACTTCCACGTGAAGCCTCAGCAGCGCATGAATATGGATTTTGCATTTCATACACAGCACCACAAGTTTGTGAGGCGCCTTGGGACCTTTGAAAAAGGCCTGGAATAAATGAAAATCATTTTAATTAAAAGTAAATTAAAGGATCTTCTAATCCAGGCAGCAGCAGCAAATCCGCCGAGAGTTTTTAGAATGCGGATCCTTGAAGTTCCAGCGCTTATAAACCCTCCCTAATTTCAGCTTCCTTCCCTCACTTCCCCCCAAAGGAGGCTCAGGAGCTGCACGAGATCAGGTTTTATTATGAAAATTCTGCTCTAGTTTCTAAAAAAAGATTTTGCTTCAGTTCGAGTGGCCAGAAGCACTCACACCCACACAGAGCAAATAACAATAAAGAAATGAGAAAGGGAACCTTTTTTTTTTTTTTTTTTTTCCTCTCACTTCAGGGGAAACAAAAAGAGATAAGATTCTGGTTTATGCTTTTAAAAAGTCATTTCAAGACTGATTAAAAAAAAGTTGGAGTTCTCCTCCTTGGCAGGAGGCTTTTAAAATAACAGCTCAAAAAATAAACTAAGGAACCACATAATAAAATGTTATCACAGAAATGGCCCCAGATTAGAAAAGTCACAATGTGTAGGAGTAAAATAGAAACTACTAATTTATTGCAGTCATAAAGTCTAATAAAATAATTATAAAAATATGGAAAAAAAGTAATAAATAAGTAGTATTTCACTATTGTTCTTACAGCAGAATGACATTAGTGGTGAGGCCTCACTGGGTGCCCTCTGCCTGTCCCCACTTGACCATTCCCTCTCCAATAACTAAAAGAATGAATTTACAAATCCTCCTAAATATAAACAGGAATCTAAACCCAGTAATAGTGTTTATTTCTGTCTGAAAGGCATTTTAACATGTAGCTGTCTCACTAAATAACTGAATTCCTCCACTAAGGAAAAGTTACAAAAATCCCAACCTGGAGAGGAAAAAAAAAACAATCCAAACAACTGAAACAAGAGGAACAAAAAAGAAACAAAAAAAGAAAATGGGCAAAACGCTTGAAGAAAAGCTGCTTTGATTTTGACACATGGGAATAAATGGAAAAAAAATATTCAGCTACCCCTTCTTTTAATCAAAACATCTTCCATCTCATGTGCAAATCCCAGCAGCTGAGAAAGCATCCTACTCAATCTCCCCAAAGTGGTGTCAGCATGTTTTATGTAAATACTGGTTAACAAGGGATGTGTGTTTGCAGCAAACATTTTTGGGTTCTGCTTTAGGAGCCCTGGATCTACCTTTGGTGCCAGAGGAGAAACTGGAATTCTGAAGGAGATGTACACAAAGGGTATAGGATTTTTTTTTCCCTTTAACAGCCAAGATGTGTTTCTTATCAAAGAGCTTTAAGTAGGTATTTAAGAAATTAAGAGGAGTAAAACCTGATGACTCAGCTCTGCATCAATCTGGGGCGTTAAACATCTTGAAAACAACTTTATCTGCAATGTCCAGAAATAAGATTGGGGTTTGGTGACATTCTGAAAGCATCACTGAGGCCAAGGGGACAACCAGAGAAGTGTCACATGAAGCACAGACATAACAAGCTCAGTGGTACAAAAGCACTCTCGAACAGGGATGTCCAGGGAAAGCAACAGCTTGACCTCAGAATTTGGGGTTTGGGCAATGCCAAACCCCTCTGCCCCGAGGGCAGGGCTGGCTGGGGCACCTCCTGCCACTGCTTGAGGAAAGGGCAGCTCCATCCCAGCCCTCCCTGCTGTCACAGGCACAGTTCTCCTCATCTGAGTCAGGAATAACTGGGTTATTATTCCTCCTGGTCCATTCCTTTATTTTTGGCTTCGTGTGGTGTCTATAAAGACACGACCACCCGCTGTAATGCAGTCACCTAAAACACCTCATAGCCACCTGAAACACCTCATAACTATCCCATAACCATCTAAAACACTCCATAACTACCTAAAACACCTCATAGCTACCCAAAAGCCATCTAAGACACCCCACAGCCACTCCATAACCATCCAAAACACCCCACAGCCACTCCATAACCATCCAAAACACCCCACAGCCACTCCATAACCATCCAAAACACCCCACAGCCACTCCATAACCATCCAAAACACCCCACAGCCACTCCATAACCATCCAAAACACCCCACAGCCATCTAAAACACTCCATGGCCACCTCATCACCATCTGAAACACCCCACAGCCATCCCACAACCATCCAAAATACCCCAGATCCAGCCCAAAGCCATCAAGAACATCCCTTAACCATCTAAAACACCCCACAATCACCCAACATCCACCTAAAACACCCTACAGCCACCTAAAATACCCCATAATCACCCAACATCCATCTAAAACACCCCACAGCCATTTAAAACACCCAAGTCACCTAAAAGATCCCAGAACCATCTAAAACACCCCACAGCCATCCCATAACCATCCAAAACATCCAAAAGACATCTAAAGCACCCCACAGCCACGTCATAACCATGGAAAACGCCCCATAGCCGCTCAAAACACCCAGGCCAACAAACTACCTGGCTTAAATATATAAAGAAATTTAAAAAAAAAAAAAAATTGGAAAGCAAGAGCCCTCAATAAGGAAACATTTCCCTGATGTGATTAACAGCCCACAAATAACACTCCACATCTTCAGTGAATGGCAGCTCAGGGGCACGAATAAGTAGCTGAGAACAGGCAGAAAGCTATTAATTTTTTACTGGAGAAGACATTTGTATAACCACAACAGCCTTCACTCAAACCAACTGAACAACACCATGGTTAATTCATTCATTTCTGCCTTCTCTGTTTAGTTTGTAGCTTTTCCTGTCCAAAAATCTCCTTCCCATAGTGGCTCCCTGGGGGCAAAAGGGAAGATAAACAAGCCAAAAAGACCGACTGGGATGAGTGAGGCAGCTCCTGCAGGAGCCAGGGAACGGCAGGTCCTGCAGTCATCCCACCTAGAGCTCCAGAAAATAACGATTTCCACGGATTTCAGAAGGATTTTGCCCAGTGTGATGGAAACAGGAGCATGAACCCCCTCCCTGTCCTGCTGCTGGGGTCGGCTCCGAGGCAGCGGACACCGGGAGCACGATCTACACAGTGGGATCACTGATAAGAGTGAACAAGTTATTTCCTTCTATTCCCTCTTTCACAGCTACATATAACTTAGCTCTGCTTCAGGAACATGATAGATTGCGTTAAATATTATTTAAAGAATTTATTTTTCCAGCCACTGCAAAGCCTGTTCCCAGTGTGATAACGTGAGGGGCTGGATGGCAATTTCTATTTTTACTCTGCTCAGAATGTTATCAGCCTGAAAGAAAGGTAACTTCCAGATAAGCACACACAATCCCTCATTTCTGAGGCACTGAGTTTTATCACAAGGGGTTTCTCACAATCCCATACCTCAACAGCAGGAAACATTTCGGTGTTGCCTTCACCCTCATCCCAGCCCAGCCTTTCCTCAACCCCAACCACCCCACAATCAATCAGCAAGATCAAGGAATTGTTTTGTCATTCAATGTTGCTGTACAGAGATGTGACTTCCCCCCATATGACTGACAATTTTCATTATAGACGTGATTCGATGCCAAGTTCACCTACAGCCTTTTCTTCCTTATCTTTAAGAATAAACAAGATGTGAATAAACTGTTTTTCTGCCTCAGTGCAGAAGAAACTTCCAGCCTCACATACTGAGCCATCTGGAGAGGACTCTTCCTTGGAGAGCTGGAAATGTGCAGGAAAGAGGACAGCATCCCCCAGAGACTCACAGTGATGCCTGAAGGAGCAGCAATTGGTTCCAAGGTTGTTTTCTGTAACACTGAGGGGATAAATAAAAGTTCCTGCCCTCAGGGAGCATTTCATGTTTGCATTTATACAACATCTCCTTCATTTGAATATTTGGGATGTGTGCTACAGGGATTTGACCTTTTTAATTGAATGCTGCTGTCCCAATCCCTTTCAGTAGAAACCAGAAAGGGATTTGTCTAATGTGGGAGACAGAAACTCCAGCTTGCATCAGCTTTTGCTTATTTCAGCTGTTCTTCTCTACAAATATCCCAAAAGAAATGGTGAACTTCATTCCTCCTTGAGTCATTATTACTGCTGGCTCCAGGAGCACGTCAGAAGTTCGTGTTCAAAGGACTGGATAAACAACCAGAAATCCAGATGCAAAACAAGAACTACCAGTGGGAGGGTGAAATGAAAATAGATCAATCCCCTTACAAAAATACAAGATTTCATGTGGACTCTATTTTGCAAATTCTGATGAGGAAGGAGTTTTACAATTCCAAGCTGAAACACGTAAAGGACACTGATACATCTTCTGAGATCTCCAAGAGTTGCTCAGGGCTGAGGATGACAATAAATACAGTGACTCCTGTCACCTCCAGACTGTCATAACTTCCAGTGCGTTACGTACATTTTTACACAGTGAATTCCACAAATGAGAGGGGTTTGAAGTCAAAAGACAGATTTGACTCTCCACAGGCTCTTCAGCTGCCCCAGTCACTTCCACTCCTTAAATACTGGTGAGCTTTGCCCAGCTTTGGCACAGACTGCCTCTTTTTCCATGAAGAAAACACTCTCTGTGACTTGGTTGTCTTCAAAAGGCTCAAATTACAGAGCCTGTCTTTCAGATGAACTTTTTCCCTCAAAAACTGGTGGCTGGATGAGCCTGCACAGATGGATTCAGCAACAAACACCATGGAGCTGGAAATCAGTCGGCTTAGAAAGGCCTTTGCTGCCTGTGGGCACCCACAGCTTCTCTGGGCAAGCTGTGCCAGGGCCTCACCACCCTCACAGCCAAGAATTCCTTCCCAATATCCCATCTAACCCCACCCTCTGGCACTGGGAAGCCATTCCCCCTGGTCCTGTCCCTCCAGGCCCTTATCCCCAGTCTCTTTCCAGCTCTCCTGGAGGCCCTTTAGGCTCTGGAAAGGGCTCTAAGGTCTCCCTGAAGCCTTTTATTTTCCAGGCTGAACATCCCCAGCTCCCCCAGCCTGGCTCCCAAGCAGAGGGGCACCAGCCCTTGGAGCATCTTCATACTCTCCTCTGGACTCACTCCTGCAGCTCCACATCCTTATATATAACCAGTATTTTCACAATAGCATGAGTTATTCCACAATTCCAGTAAATATTTTATTCCAAGATTAGCAGAAGTGTTGCTGAAATAGAGTCTGCACAGACTCAGTTGGCTCCTGGCTGGTCCTCATGGGCTATGGGCAACTGAGGTCAACTCAGCAAGAACAGGCAATAAATCTGTTCCATTTGTTGTGCAGAAACGTTGTGAAAGGAAAATGAAAGCTGGCAGAAGTTTTCTTTTAAATGCTACCAGTAAAAATGTTATTGAAGACATCAATGATGAGAAGGTCTACCCAAAGGGATGAGCCCAAACGAGGCGTAGCATCGCCCTGACACGGCCCACCCACACACAATAACCACTGCTCAGCATTCCCAGCAAGACAGTTGTTCCTTCTCTTGTAAAAACAACCTCGGAAAATGCCCCCAAATCTGCTAAATTCAACCCAGGTAGCATCAAACTGCTCTGATTTGCTGAAGTGCTGTTCAAGTGCTTTCCTTCCGGCTGGAGCGAGGGATCCCTGCCTGCTCCAGGGCATCCAAGTAACATGAAACTACAGCTGAAAATCCAGTTTTGACAGGCAGCTACAGAATAATTCTTGCTAATATTATTTGAGGGTGAAAGGAGAAAAAGTTTGGATTTGTATCTCTCGATCAGAAGGCATCGAGATAATTTTAGTCCCCTCCAGGATCCGGGTTCCTCGTTCTTTCAGATCCAAGTAGAAGATTCGAAACAGATTTTAAATCTGATCCTATCTGGCCAAAAGCTCATGGACAGACACTCAAGACAACCTCAGACAACAACAGCAGAGACATTTCCAAAACAAGGAAAGCTAGCTGCCCACTTGGAATTTTCTTCTACAGCTCAGGATATCAGGTCAGATATATTAAAGGCTATTTCAAAATCAAATGCACTGGTAGAGTCCCAGAGGCCCAACAACAATATCCTTTCCCCATTGTCCCGACTTTGTTTGCTTGGAAACAAAGCCCACAAATGATTTTAGCATTCCAGACATTTATAAACAGGCCATGCCTTGTTTGCCTGGTCTTCCTACAGAAAGACACATCAGCACAAATGTATTTTCTACGTGTTTGCATGAATTGGAGGAAAGAATTAAATGAAATTAATAGGTGACAAACAATTCAGAAGCAACTTGGGCTGTGGGGATTTGCTACAGGGATATCTCATATTTGGGATCCAGCAACACCAACTGTCATAAGCATGAATCTTGCTCCATTATTTAAATTTGGTCATAATTAAAATAAATTTTTAAAAACCCCAACGCAAACTAAAGAAGCACATCAACAGTGCCGTCCCAGCAATCATTAATTTTACTAAAACAATTCCCAACTGCCACTACTTACTATCCCAGAACAACTAGAATATTATTCTCTATTTACTTGAGTTTGAAGCTATTTTAAACACCCAAACTATTTCCCAAACTCCTATTACCAAACATCCCATGTTGCAATTAAACAAGAGTTACAGTTTGTAAAGACTCTGATCAAAGAGCAGGGACATGATGCAATTGTTTATATGTTTCCAGGGAGATATAAAAAGCTACAAAACACCTGGTGGTTTTAAGAGGTTCCCACGGGAGTTCTTAAACACGGAGTTCCAAATTCCCCAAATGCCTCTGTGCTTTCTGAGTGTTGTTTCTTTCTGGCCCTGAAAATTAACAGAATCTTTTTAATACTTTGGAAAATTTATTAGCTACTGTTCAACTGCTGCAAATCTCTAAGTGGCAAATTCTGACACGCCACCAATTCCCAGCAAATATAGTACTACTGCTGGTATTTATGTGCTGTATCACTGTAATTATTGATTTGAGACACTGAAAGCAGCTTAAAAAAGTTTCCCTTCCACCTGAGAACACAATATTTTGCTTCATTTATATTCCATAGATACAATTTCTCAATACATACAGAATTAATGCAGTATTTTAAAAATCAAATGATAATAAAAAGGTCGAACTTTCAGAAAACTATTACGCCCTTCTGACCTAATGAGATTGAGAATAAAAAAAACAAACTACATGTATGAAACACAACCATAAGCCCCAGACACTCAGAAGTTTCTATCACCTGCCTTTGGCTGAGGGAAGAGGGACTTCCCTATGCTCCGGCCTTGCCGTTGACGGGATGAAACAAATCCGTGCTGAACACACTCATTTTTCCCCTTGAGCTTTGTTGCTTCTGCCCCTGAGGCAAATTCTGGTCTCTGTGCAGGGATAAAGGTTGCTGTGAGCCCTTGAACCAGTCCCCATGAATAACCCCAGTGTTCAGCTCCAGAACCCGGCGCGTTGGCCAACACAATGGGGGCTTGTGGTTCCTCAGGGCTGGGCCTACCAGACATCAACAGATGGGCTTGTGTCACCTCCAGGGGAAAATACTCCATACAAATACAATATTTCCTTTAAAAATTCAGCTTTTTTGTTTCACTCTTGCACGTTGAAGCAACTCTCAATAACTTGCCATCAAAGCCGTGGTACGCCTCGAAACAAAAGGCAGTGGGGAAATGAGGTTACCTGAGTGAAAGGTACAGCACAACCAGATCCAAGTCGTTAAAAAATGAGGGCAGATCCTGCTCTAAAAATCACTTTTCTGACACAGTCTTTTATGCACAGAAGGATGCACGTGCAAGGTGTTCTCTGGATACAGGTGCTCATTATGCAAAGCAGAAATTATGCAAAGCCCATCACCCTCAGCAGTTGCAGCTTCTGCCCTATGTACCTGGTTATCCTGGGAAGGGGATGAGCAGAGACAGGACCCTGCAAACCCACTCCCACTTTCCAAACCCCACCCTTTAGGTGGGATTTTCATCACCTTGCCCATCTGCTACTCGGCCTGGGCATCACCCACAGCCCTCACTTGAATTCACGGTCCTTTTCATCCTGCCTTTGCCAACAGCTCTGTTCCCCAGCACAAGTCCCTTCCACCCCTGGGAATTAAAGAACAGGTTGAATTTTCACTTCTAATCAAATCTTCAAATCCCACCTTGCTTTAGCTTTATTCCCACTCAAACCATCCACGTACTTTGCCTATAAGGTGACTGCTGTTATTTGTATATTAGAAATAGCACAGTAAAAATATTCTCATATAGTTTGTCTTGTTCTGCTGGCTTTGATGAGTTTCTTTGGTGGGAAGAGTAAATCTCTGAGGCACAAATAGAGGTATAAAATATACATTTCCTAACACTGGAACTCAACCAGTTTATTGCCCCATCTCCCTTCCCTCAGAGAATGTGACAAGAATGTGTCACTCAGTGAGTGTGACTCAGTATAGGGCAGAAGGTCACAGGTTGTCCAAATTATCCCTACAATAAAGACAGAGCTTAAGCAAACCAACCTCCTAGTTTCAGTGTACAGTGCTAGAGATCTCACAAACTAGGAAATACATGTAATATTATTAAAATGGCAATGTATCTAGGTTCCTAGAAGCTTTTATCATGTGACAGTCACAAATAATTTGCTTTTGAAAAACACACGAATACATTATGTTAGTCTTGGGAAAAAAAACACAGCATTAAACAGGACACTGAGGTTGATGTGAAGAGGAATGTGCCTCCTCTACGTGGATACAACAGTTTGGAAATCTCCTCAGCCATCAAGTTTCCATTCTTATCATGGCAAAAGCAGTTGTGTTAAATGCAGTCAGTGTGAATACACGTTTCTTATCTGCATAAATCCAGCATTCTGTGGGTGCAAACACCAGCTGACCACGCAGAGTCAGCCCCAGGGCTGAGCCTGCTCTGCCAGAAAGGGCACGGCCTCATCCCGCCCCAGCTGGGCCTGGGCCCAAACACAGAAAAATAATTCAGGGTCACACCCACCCACTATGTAACAGGACTACTCTGAGGGGCTCCAGAGCTTTTTATTCTCCTGCTTAAGAGAATAATCCAATATTGGGAGCAAGATAGAGTATCCCAGTGCCAATTTGAACTCTGATGCCCCACGTGCAACACAGCACCTATTCCCCACTGACCTTGGAATCACAGAATGATTTAGGTTGAAAAAGACCTCTGAGATCATCAAATCCAATATTAAACTTCAATTTGTCCATCTTTATAGAGCATGTGACCCCAAGCATGGAAGTACTATCAAAAGGACATATTCTTTGCAAGACAAGTCTTTTAGCTTTTTGTGCCTTTTTGTGGATTTTTAAAAGACAGTACAGACATTTTCCATGAATCTAATTTTTTAAAGGCATGTCTTCAAACCAGTCCTTCCACAAACTCTACTACCAGGTATCTATCAACACACCAGCAGGTCTGCTGTCCTGACCTTCGAACATCAGCTCTATTTTCCTGGCCATCACAAAACACACCCACAGAGAGCAGTAAATGAGGAGATGGCGTTTTCTGTAGCAGAGCCCAGACACTTGAAAACCTCTTGAACCACAGCAGGCCCTTACTTTGTGTTTGCAACAAAGAGGGTTTTCCTGTTACCAGCCACGTGATGGTTATTGCAGAGATGAGGATGAGAACTCAGGCATTCACTTCCAGGAGAGCACAGGTAACTTGGGGAAGTAACTGTCCCACCCCTCAGTCGCTGACAGCTGTTATTTGACAAGCAGCTTAATAAAAATCTAACCTGGTGGATCAGTTAGAGATAAGAAGATTAAATACTTGGGTGCAACAAGGGGTGAGAGAAAGAGGTCGGAGTCAGGGCAGGACAGGTCACATCAACACGTGGAGAAATAAATATGTTAGAGGAATCAACAGAAATCCAGCAACTTTGCAACATGTCTTTGCATAATAATATGGTCATTTAAAGGGGTAAAAGTTGCCCAAAGCATTGCTGGATGGACATGGGGCTGTGCCACAGTACAAGGTAACACCATGGTCTATACTCAGCTTTAGGAGACCAGGAGAGTCAGTGGAAGTCATTGAATTTGAGATTTCCAAATAAATGTAAATACAAGAATTTAAAAAGCATATCCCACACCTCAGAAAACCAACAGACAGCTGTGAATGGATTTCTAGCTGAAAAATTGACCAAGCATTGCGTTCCCCCTTTCCCTGGCCCCTGGACAGCTGGGCACAGTCCTGCAAACTGCATCCATCGGGACAGTTCCTGCCTTTCCCACGCTCCGGAGCCGGTTCTGATTACAGCTCCCACTGATGGCAGAGTCCCACTTTTGGGATGAGGTGCCCTGGGGAAAAGAGCTCAGGGAGGGTCTGTCCATCTTTAAATCTGAATTCAGTAACAGCAGACAGAGCAAAAGTGCCCTGAAAGAACATGTTCAGCACCAGCATCCTGCAGAGTATTAATGAGTGAAGACAAGGGCTTTCAGAACTGTTTACAGAGAAAGTTTTGAGGGTTCAGCGATTTTTTTGAGGAAATTATTCAGGTTTCTTCCTTGGAAGATCCTGATGAATTAGGCCGTATTTCAAGGGATAATAGTTTGATGTAGAACAGCAATTCTCAAGGTTTTTCAGTACACATTACAGCTCAAGTTACACACATACACAACTTCTAAAAAACTTTGGCACTTCATTAGTCAAAGATATTAAAAGAAGAAAAAGTGAAGAATCTGACTGCCAAGATCATTGTGTATCCCAGGTCAAGACATGCCATGCTCAGGTGAAACTTAGAGGGACTTACAGTGGGATAGAATCATGGAATCATTTAGACTGTAAAAGCCCTCTAAGATCAAGTTCAACCCTTCCCCAGCACTACCAAGCCCATCACTAACCCATGTCCCCACGTGCCACTCCACAGGCTTTTTGAACACTCCCCTGGATGGTGATACTACTTCGTTCCCCAGGCAGCCTGTTCCAATGCTTGACAACCCTTTTGCTTAAGAAACTTTCCCTAATATCCAATCTAAACCTCCCCTGGCACAGCTTGAGGCTGTTTCCTTTTGTCCTGTCCCTTGTTCCTGGGAGCAGAGCCAGACCGCCCCCCCCAGCTCCCCCCTCCTGCCAGGGAGTTGCAGAGCCAGAAGGTCCCCCCTGAGCCTCCTTTTCTCCAGGCTGAGCCCCCCCAGCTCCTTCAGCTGCTCCTGGTGCTCCAGACCCTTCCCCAGCTCTGTTCCCATCTCTGGACGTGCTCCAGCCCCTCAATGTCTCTCTTGTCATGAGGGGCCCAGAACTGACCCCAGGATTCGAGGTTTCTCCTTGAAAAATGCCTCTTTATAATAATACCAATTATCTCAACATCACACCTCCCCAAGGCTGTTTCTAACAGTTTAAGTATTGCAAATAGGTCATTATTTAAATATAGCCCCCCATTTCCAGCTTTTCCTTTCCTCTCCACCTTCCCAGAAACATTTAAGTCTCTACAACTTCCTCTCCCCCCAGTTCTGCCGGGAACCAGAGCTGGAGGTGGGAGCTTTGCCTGCGAAAAACAGATTAGAATTAAGTGTTGTATCTGTGGCCTTGAAACGTGCCCTGAGCTAAGTTTTTAATTTGGGCTTTTCAAGATTGATCAGCGCACGTGTAATTTAAAAGCCATTTGAAGCAGCAAGCCGGGTAGTTTGACTTAAAATTAATGAGCTTTTGACATCTGCAAACAAAATGATAACATGAACCCATTTAAACTCATCCCTATATTTAACAGGGAAAGCATCTATCATTTTAACTTGCTTACACAAAGGCTTTTCTCCTGCAATATGAAAGCCCTTTCACCATAATCCTGCACTCAGCAGCAATTTGCAAACTTTGCCCAATTGTATCAGATTCGTGGAAAGATAAACTGAAAGATAAATTAATACTGTCAAGTAATTAAGCAGTAATTAAAAATTAGACATTGTGCAGCATGATTGAATACATTCATGAAACTCAGAGCTAAGTTAAAAAGACTCAGAGCCTGACACATCTAAACCCACAGAACACGGGACAAACGTTATTTATGGCTTGTTTAAATCAATAGCTCACGATAATACTCATGAAAATACTACATACTCCTGAAAAGCACAGCCCTGTAGCTCAAGCAATGCCCAGCATATTCCAGCAGAAACTAAGGCTAGGAATGCAAAGGAAAATAATCATCCAAGGACAAACAGCAAAGATGACAAGATTAAAGGGCAAAAGATGATGAAATGGAATTTACTGAAAGAAAGAGGCGAGTTGAAGGAAGGGTTAGTGGTGAAAACTGCCCTAAAGCTGAAGAATGACAGCTCTTGGTAAGGAAATATTTACAGAACCTTTATCAAATGCACTGAAAATACGAGGGTCTCTAACCACCAATTCTCGTCATTGGCTCAAGTTGTGATTACATGGGTTCCCCTCAACACAGGCTTGTCTTTTGTCTGGAGAAAAAATTCCATTAAAAGAACCAAGGGAGATAACAAATTATGGGAGTGAATGCCAAGGTAAAAGAAGAGCACAGGGAGCACAGTCCCATCCTTGGGAATACACAGGACACCAGTAGATCTTGGGACACCACATCCTTTGGGTTTTGGGATCACAAGCCAGGAAGAACCAGCTCTATACAACCAACCAAACTATACAATGCACATTACACCACGTCCATGGGAAAGGGATGTTTAAGAACATCCTGTTCCCACAGTTCATCCAAGTTTGGTTATGCTGGATGATAATTAAAATTACTCTGCTGCTCTTCAATCAGTCCCTTACAAGGGGCACCTTGTGATGAACCACAGCAATGCCCCATTTTAGCCAAGATTCCTTTAGAAGTTATTTCATATCAAAGAGATTGATTTCAGTGAAGAGGAAGAAAACTTAAAACCCACAGTTAAAGGAACATTGAACCTTCAGGGAACCTGAAATGCATTGGTCTCGAAAGGGTAAGATCTTGTCATGAATCAAGTGTTGGACAATTAATTCTGAATTATTTTCTAGTACCTCCAGAACAGCAAAACCTGGAAGGAGGAGGTTTCTCCTCCAGCTATTTTGTCCTAATCTTTTTAAAGTGGCAAGCAACACACTTTTCAATTGCTTCCCTTGGAAATCTGCTATTTGCTCTCTCTTTAAAATTCATAGTACTATTGACCCAAAGCCCTTCCGAGCCTTCATTCTTCCTGGTGATTCCTGTTGCTGCATCCCTCTGTGTGTGTGTGTGTGTTATCTTCAGAGAGCAGTTGTTATTGGTACAGCTCCTTCCAGCTGCTGGGGCATCCTCCCTCTCCTGGTGAAAGAGCTGCCTCTTCTCAACACCAATAACCCCAAAACTCTTACTGCCATCCCTCATATATTTTTTTAATTCATATCTCATGTCACCTCCATCACCTGATTTAGTTCTGGTTTTTTGCTTTTACCGACTCAGGTCTCTCATTCCTACCAAAAATTATTATTTTATAGTAGAAAGTAAATAGGTTTTCAGGACTGAGCCCTTTTTCCTTTTTACAGAGAGGATAAAAGTGACAGAAACCCCCACAACTGAGTTGTGCTACATTTCCAGTGACGATCAGCTTTCACTGCAAGCAACAAACTATCCCAGCAAAGTTCTTTCCAGTTTTATTTCTTCCCTTAGCCAGGAAACACCTTTGAACACAGACAGATCTCTGTGACCAGCTTTTTACTTTGCCAGTTCAGCACTGAATCACTGCCAGGAGCCAAAGGGAAAAGGGCATTTTCAGAGCCCTGCTGCTTGACAGGAGATGTGGTGGGTGAGGCATCCTCTGCTGACAACACACAGGATTTGGGCAGCCAAAGGGATGTCACTGGTGGAATTATTATACCTGCAGTATTAAAAGGCACAACACTGCACACATGCCTTAAAAACACATTCCACAATTTGAATAACTCAAAAATAAATCCTGTACAAATACTTCAACAAAATGCTGCTGCTGAGCTCCTCCTAATCTCTGTCTTATCAATATCTCATTTTAGCTCTGGCTTACGCAGGTTTTATATATATTTGTACAAGAAACCAGAAAAGATATCTACATTTCAGCAGGGAGTTTGGAATAAATACAGCCACTTTTTTTGTGTTTTCCCTTAAATATCAACCCTTACAGGATTTGGAATCCCATTTGGGCTTATACAATACATATTAGTCAGGATAAAAACAATACTAGGATGAAACCTGGTGCAGAAGGGCACAGGCAATGAGAAAAAAAGGGTAAGATTACAGTTAAAAGGCTGCACTGAGCAGCCTGGTGGCTACAGCCACTCCTCATTCAGCCTGAATCCTGCTGCACCACATCACAAATCAGGTAAAGCAATATCCCAGTCATTCCCTAGGACAGCTCCCAGCCTATAAAACCAGCCCCACCTCCAGGGAAGCCGTAAAAGATGCTCTGCCGAGAGCCCGTAATTCAGGACTCTTTAATAATGTATCAACCCAATTTACAACACTTTCAGTGCCGGGGCACCAGGTTATATTTTTGGGTTACAGAGGGATTCTGCTTTCATTAATATTGTATCAGGAGATCAATAATGAAATGCCTGTGGAGAAAGAGCCCTGCTCGCTGCAGGCACCCCAAGGGCAACCCTTGGTTTGGCTGCTCTGCCACCTCTTCCCACACCACAAAGATTCAGGAAGGATGCACAAGGATGCAGCTGGAATGCTGCAGCATCCCACTGGGTGCTGGATGCAGGGCAAGGAACTGAGCTGGAGTCTGCACAGATGATTCACCAGAGCCATCACACTGGGCTGCTCTTACCACACTTTTTTACACATGATACAATCATCCACCAGCACTCTGCTGGTCCATTCCTGCCTGACACTGATGAAAACAGCCCCTTCTAGCAAAAACATCTCTTTTCAATCTCTTCCCTTCAGACATTTTCAGGGTATGCCCAGACACAGAGTAATTCACTGTAACTTGCTACGTAAAGGCAGGTTTTTTCCACTAAAACATCATCATTCATTGCTGATGGCCTTCAAGTGCTCTGATCCCACCTTCAGACACAGGATCTCCATGTGCTGTTAAGCCCTGCCATAAATCCATGCTGAAGAGTATTTTAGAGATAGAGACTGAAATACAGTATCACATTTACACAGTGACAGCATCACTGCAAGGAGTGACCCACATAATCCTCAGGTTCTCTGTATAACTGAGCCATTTCTCCTGCAGAACCTCCCACTCCCCCAGCGAGGAGGGATGGACTGTGCTCCCATCAGCACGACAAACATTCACTGTTCCTTGTGATCTTCCAGGTTTTCATCCTACCCAGCATCCAGCACTTGCCTTGGCTCTTTTTGATTCTTCACTGCCATACAACTGACCTGCTCCAAAACCTTGAACAAATTTACGTGACATCATCAAGCATGAAGAAGTATATAAACACTCTACTGATAACAGGAGAGCTGGAGAGGGGCTTTTGACAAGGGCCTGGAGTGACAGGACAAGGGGGAATGGCTTTAAGCTGAAGGGGGGTAAATTTAGATTAGATATTAGGAAGAAATTTGTCCCTATGAGGGTGGAGAGGCCCTGGCACAGGTTGCCCAGAGAAGCTGTGACTGGAAATGTCCAAGGCCAGGTTGAGCAACCTGGGATAGTGGAAGGTGTCCCTGCCCTTGGCAAGAGGTGGGACGGGATGGGCTTTAAGGTGCCTTCCAACCCAAACCATTTCATGTGTCCATGATGACTTCTCAGAAAGCACCAAGGACAACCCAGGTTGTATAAACCAGGAGCTGGGAATGCAACAGAGGGTGAGGGAAGAAAAAGAAGAGCAAGGAAATCTAGGGATTTAAGACAACTCTCCTGCCAAAGATCAGCCCTTAACTCAGAGGTGAAAAACCTCCACTGAGCTTGATAACAGACAGATAAACATAAACATGAGAGGTGGAAAAGAGGAAAGAAAGCACGATACAAAAGTTAACTAGGACCTAAATGTGCTAAAATTATCCACTTTGCACCTGCACTTCGCAGGCTGAGGATGAACTGCTGTAGCCCAAACAGCATCAGCACAATGCTTTGAAGCACATAAAGATGTCTGGGTTTATTAAAGGTGTCAGGGGCACAGGAAGCTTTTAAACTAAGAACTCAGATTTTATCTTTGACTTGGAAGAACATATTCAGTGCATTTCAGGAATACAGAGTGTGCCAGTCACAGCAGAGCAAGGCTAGCTGGTGTGACACAGCTCCTGTACAAGTCCTTTATTTGCAAGCACAGGCAGAGCCAATTAAAGGAATCAAACACTACGCCCACACCATTTTGTTTCTTTCATTATTTTCCTTCCCTTCTTCTCCCACATTTCTAAAAGAACTGAATGATTCCGTCAGTTGAGAAAACAAACATTTTTACCTGAACTCTCTTCGCTCCCCCGATGCAGAGCTCCCACACGTGATGTTTGTGTCCACACCAGCACAGCCCCGCTCACCTCAGAGACCTCCCCGTGATGGTCTCCACTTGTCCCACCTCCATCCCACCCCCTCTTCTCTCACAAGTGCCCCCACCCCAAGCACGAAGCAGAAGGCAGGTTGTCCCACAACGCCACCCCACCCTGTCATCAACAATAATTAGAAGATCGTTACCCCATTAGGGTAACCCCATCAAAGCAAGAGCAAGACCGAGTTGGTGCCCTCAAACCACCCTGCATATTCCCACACCAAGGTTTAAATGGTTTCATTTATCCCCCGGCAAAACTAAATGGGAACTTAGAGTGCCTCCTGGCACTTTATATCTACATATAAATCTCTTGTAAATCACACCCAGTTTCCAGCTGAATGTCATTAATTTTCATTAGAATTCACTTTTTTTTTTTTTTCAAATTTACAAGCCCAAAACAGAGAAATAAAGATTGTCACGCACATAAAAAATATTTTTTTCCAGCTCTCAACCTCTTGATTTCTAGTTTCCAAGGGTTATTATTTAGGAAAACGAGCTCGATAAGAGATGTCATTTCTTTCAACTCAGCAGTCTCTACCCCATCCAAATCAGACCCAGACAGCTCCACAGCTGAATACACAGCAAAGCACTTTCACTCCATGGAAATAAGCCACATGGAGAGGAACCTCACTGAAAAATTAGAAAAAATAGGAGACAGCCTTCCCCAAATAAAAAACACTGCAAATATCCATTAACCCTTTCCGCAATCCACGAATAAAGTGAAAAATAAAATCCAGTGACGGGAGATAGCTAAAAGTCTGGTGAAAGCAAACTAATAAACGGCAAAAATGGAAACACAGGAGGTGTAAACAACACCAGTCTTGGCCGAGAGAGACTAGAAGAGTTTGTACACAGCCACATCACCCCTCAGCTCACCTGAGCACCGCGTGTGCTCCCAGCCCCGCTTCCCTCAGCAAGGGATGGATAGAAGATAAACGGCTTTAAAGGCAAAGTTCCAGCGGCAGCGCCATCCCGGGAGCCGGGGAGAGCCCGAAACACACGCCCCTGTCTCCCGGAACGAGGGGGATACCGAGGGATGCGCCCTTGGCCCGGGGATGCTGCGGGCGCGCCCCGCATCGCCCGAACCCGCCCGGCGCGACTGACGCGGCGAGGAGGCACCGGCCGGGGGTGTCACCACCGCGGTGTCACTACGGGGACGTCGCCCCGAGGCTGTCCCCGCGGGGATGTGGCGGCGGGGATGTGGCAGCGGTGTCGCCAGGGCGGGCCGCGGGCAGCCCCGCTCTCACCGCTCCGTGCCGGGATCAGCAGCGCCGGGAGCAGCCCGGGGACTGCCCCCGCCCGGCGGGATCGCGGCTCTCCCGGCACCTGCGGGCGCGGCATCCCGGGTGTTCCCCCGCCCTTTCGCATCCCATCCTATCCCGTCCCATCCCATCCCGTCGCTCCCTCTCTCACCTCCGCGGCGGCGGCGGCTCCGCGGGGCCGCTGTGGCCGCTGGGGCCGCGGCCGGGCCGCCCGGGCAGGCGCTCTGGGCCGGGGCGGCGGCTCCCGGCAGGAAATTTCCTTTCGCCGCCGCCGCCTCCTCCTCCTCCTCCTCCTCCTCCTCCCGCTCCGGATCCCGATCCCGCTCCCGATCCCGATCCTGCTGCCGGCGCGGCGCGCGCGGCGCCGTCTGGCGGGCACGGCCGGCATTGCAGCGGGAGCGGCGCCGGGAAGGGGGATCGCGGGTTTGGGGCTCCGCTCCTCGTCACCGCCACCGCCGCCACATCCCCGCGCACCCCCCGCGCCACATCCGCTCTCTGGGAATGCTGGAATCTCCCCTCGCTCCATCCCGCCCTCTCGGGGCTTCAGAGAGTCCGGCTCCCCGCGGGCAGCGGGAGCGATGCTGGACCGCCCCGTGTCAGGCATCCCCGTGTCGTTTTGGGGTCCAGGAGTTCGCCGTGGGGACCAAACAGCCCCCAGGATCCTTCCCCTAATTGGTCACCCCCTCCCCCGTAAATGTGGCGCTTCCTTGGGGGGGGAGGACACACCTGAGGATTTGGGTACCCACCGTCCCCTCCGACGGGACCTCCGGGAGCTGGGGCTGCACCGGGACCGTGAACCGGCACACGGAGACCCAGAATAGAAACGTCAGGTGGAAAAGTAGGACAAGGGAGGAGGGGATTACTGAGGGATAGGCGAGAATCAGGGCGGCTGAAGGCACATCTTGCTGCCTCTTGCCTCCAGTCCCTACAATGTGCCTCTCCCAGAGCGAGTAGAGTCTCCCAGCAGAAGAAATCCCTCCTCCAGAAGGGATCCAAGTGATCTAAAAAGCCTTTTCCAACCTTCATGATTCTATGCATTAATTCCAGAACCCCCACACCCACGCACACCATAGTTAAGTTTTCCAAAGGGTATCCCAGAATAAGAAGAGTCTCCCAGCAGAAGAAATCCCTCCTCCAGGAGGGATCCGAGTGATCTAAAAAGCCTTTTCCAACCTTAACGATTCCATGCATGACTTCCAGAGCCCCCATATCCGTGCAAAGCACGTTTATTTTAAGTGTTCCAAAGGACGTCAGAGAATTAAGGGTTGTACAGAAAGACCCATCGGGACAGAAATATCAGAACATCTGTGAATATTTGTGTCTTCTGCAGGAAACTTAATCAGAGCCTAATTATGTCCCTTTGGCATCATGTTGACAAGGAAACTGCAATTTAGGAGGAGGCTAAAATCCTATCAGCAGCCATGGCACTGCAAGTGGGCACAGCACCGGGGAGGTGTTGGGTTTTAATGAGCGTTTTTGTAGCTCAAATGACTGCAAGTCAGCAATTTTCTCCCTAGTAAGCATTTGCAAGGAATTGCATATTAATTTAAATCACTGCTTATATCCCAGCAATAAAGTAAATGGAATTATTATACATATTAGAAAAAATTACCACGTTTTCTATTAGCACAGAAAATTAGAAGTACCATTATAATGTGGCTCCAGAATTAATTAGTCATGAGAAAGAAATGTGAAACCAAGTTGTACAATAAAGCACCAAAGAACATGAACATTATAATTATTAATAGACTATTTGAGGGGAAGAGATTTGCTATAGAGAAGGGGAATATCTAAAAAATATTGTACAACTGTGAAATAAAGTTGTAAAAGGAACTTCATCCGAGCTTTGTTGCCCCAGCACCTCACACTCAAGTCCTAAATTGATAATGATATTGATAATTTAGCCTTGTTGGTCCACACTTGTGTTGTTTCTAGTCCATCTTCGTTCCATCACATCCAGGAGTCTCTAGGCCTGGGTTTATGCCACTTATGTTTTTCAGGATACACTAATGAGCTGGAGCCAACAGCCTGAGGCTGGTTTTATATTCAGTTGTTGGCTGGAGAAAAACAACAGGGTAGGATGTTCTCATATAGTGTTTTATCCAGAAAAGCAGATTAGAAGTCTAGGAGCTGGGAACCTGAGGAATGAAGTACCTTGAACCCAATTTTCAGTGGTCTGGAGAGAATTTACGCTGGTGAAAAAGGGGAGAGGATGAAAAACAAAGCTGCTGTGGGATTTGGAGCAATTTAGTAGCAATTTAACTACCTTGACAGAAGGTAGAAGCTTACTGAGAAAATAAATTTAAGAAACTGAAAGACCGAAATTCTGCAGCAAAACTAAGATAATTCCCAAATTTAGCCCAATACAGCTCCAACAGCAGCTTTTACCCACCTCACAGTCCACTGGTCAGCTGTCTATTTATCTCTTTCCATCACCAATCAAACACATTCTCAGAAATGTCAGCTCTTTGGCACCCGTTTCACCCTCGTTTCCAATTTGCCAGAGATGCTGCAGGGCCTCCCAACAGCTTCTGGCTGGACCCAGCACCTTCATCCCTTCTTTTGCAGCCTGGAAGTACCATTGTTCCAGCAGAAGTGCAGGAAAATCGGCCCTGAGCAATCACAGTTACTTTGCTACTCTCTGTTGCAAAGAGCTGCCTCCTCTGCTTCCAGCTCGGGAAATAAACGATGGGAAAGAGGCAATATTTGAACAGCAAAATTTTAATTTGGGTATTCCAACATGGTAGCAACGTGGTGAGTCTGTCTTTTTATTGATATACTGGAAGACGAATTGGAAACGTGCTGAAAAAGTCAGAAAATCAGAAGCAAGGCAGCGAATAACAGACACAGCCGTGATTTCTGTAATTGCAAATGTATCTTGGTCTAAAAATACAAGAAAAAACTCTTTAAAGTGTGGATAATTGGGCAAAAGCACGAGGCTGTGTAACATCCCAGCAGTAGCTAATTTAGTGACTTCAAAGGGCTATTTGTCTAAGGTTTTTACATTTGGAATCTAAAATTATGAGTACAGGGGAATAGATTTAAGTATTCAAAACTACATATCTTTATAATTGTTGCAGAAATTGCAATAAATGAAAGCCTGCCCTACCTGCTCCCCTCTCCATCTCCACCTCAAGGGTTTGTTTTAAATACTACAAATCTTGAAGCAGCTTCAAAGCCACATTTTATTAAAGTAAAAATATTGCAAAGACCATAATTTCTGATTCTTACAATGCCAGGAGGATTTTTTCTCCCCCACTGTTCAACAAACTGCACTTGACCACTCAACTTGTACTTAGTCACAAAGGAAAGCAGCATTTTAACACCTAAACACTTTCTTTTATAGTTGTGCAATCATTTTTTGGAATGAGGAAAACGATACCTGAGATGTCTTAGAGGCTTTAGTGGAGCTCAGCTCCAACCTGGCCTTGGACACTTCCAGGGATGGGGCAGCCACAGCTTCTCTGGGCAACCTGTGCCAGGGCCTCCCCATCCTCACAGCCAACAATTCCTTCCCAATATCCCATCTAACCCTGCCCTCTGGCACTGGGAAGACATTCCCCCTTGTCCTGCCTCTCCAGGCCCTTGTCCAAGGAACCCAGAGCATTCCCAGCAGGCTCTCCCAGGCTGTGAACTGAGGGATGTCCTTGAGGCATCATTTGCAAACAGGATTCTGCTCCCTGTCTTTGCCTTGATCCCAGTGTGGTGTCTTGGGGATCTTCCACCTTTTTTTTTTTTTTTTTCTGTCAATAAGGAAACCAGCAGTGCCTGTTCCTGCTGACTGCAGGTGTGAAAGGACCCTGCTCCAAGGTGGCAGCACAATATTCCAGCTGTCCCTCCCACACCGGCCAATGCTGCAGCATCAGTGCTCAGAGATCAATAAGATCTCGTGATGGAGTTCTCAGCTGAGACATCTGAGTCGTTTTCTGGGAAGAAATCCAAACAACACTTCCAACTTGTTTGCTTTGTCTTTCAAAAGTGCTGTAAAAAAAAAAAAAAGGTCAGAGCAAGAGAAGAATGAAATAAAAAGATGGAGTTGTACAAACTCACCTCAGAGCAGCTCCGGGCAGGGATCCACAAAAATCATGATCATAACCCTCTCAGTTTTCCAAAGAGTTGTTGCAGTAATTTTGCAGGTCAGTTGAGCTTCAAATTTTTCAACTCCAGCTACAGTAAAGTTCAGGATGCTTTACCCCATTTCCCTCAACCAGCCCAAAAAGCATAAACAAATCTCTATTTCCAGCAGCTCCCAAAATTCTGGCTGCAAACTACCAGATAAAGAAATCAATCTCTTAGTATTCAATAGTTTGGTTATCCTGGAATACATAAATGCAATCCATGGGCTGATCCTGGAATACAGATATGGAATCCATGGGCTGATCCTGGAATACAGACATGGAATCCATGGGCTGATCCTGCACATCATCTGCCTTGCATGGAGCTTCACCAACTTTTCTGGGGACCAAGAGCAGCTGAAGGATGAAGCAGCTGAGCTCCTCTGCAACTAAACACGGAAAATGGAAAATTAAAAAGTAAAGGCTTCTGTGGGTACACAGGGTTGTGCCACAAGGGTCATGCCCAAGGAAAATAAACAAACATCAGCAAAACCTCCTGCCAACCACGCTGCCAAGTCATCCTGCCACCTGCCAATTGTTTTTAAATTAAGCATTTAAACTGAACATGGAAAATTTGAGCCACCAGCAACCGTCACAAATGTTGTGGTTGCAGCAGAACAGAAGCTGATTTGCAGTGGCTTCACCTTGAATTTCCCTGGCTGCTGCTGAGAGCAATTACCTGTGAGCCAGCACTCACATCCTGCCTGTCAGAGTCAGCATCCCTTGGGAGACTGAATCCTGGAATCCAGGAATGGTTTGGGTTGGAAGGGACCTTACAGATCATCCAGTTCCACCCCCTGCCGTAGGAAGGGGCACCTTCCCCTTGACCAGTTCCAACCTGGCCTTGGACACTTCCAGGGATGGGGCAGCCACAGCTTCTCTGGGCAACCTGTGCCAGGGCCTCCCCACCCTCACAGGGAAGGGTTTCTCCCCCTCTAATCCCTCAGGAGCTGTGGGCAAAGCCACAATCCACCATCTGATTTTTTTTTTTTTTTTTTAATGTAAGAATGTGTCTGTCACATTAAAAAATAGATGGATATGAAATGTTTGCATTTAAAGGCTTTCATGTTATATTTATGTTGCTTAAAGCGAACTGACTTGTACATAAACAGAAGGGAAATACATTTTTTACCTTTCAAAACACAGGGCAACGAGTAATTTTACAACAATAGCAAAGGATTCCAACTCTCTGTGGTGCCCATCTGATTCATAACCAATTAATCTGATTTTTCTGTCTGACTCCTGTGCGGGGCTGAGTCAGTTCGGCGGGGGCAGAGTCTGGAAGGTGCTGATCAGGAAATATTTTCTCTGAGTCAGAGTCTCCAGTCTCTCCTTTCTCTCAAGTGATGAGGTTGTCGTGTCAAACATCAATTTTCATTCCGAGTTATGTGATGTTTTTTCAGGTAACTGTGAAGGGAAAAAAAAAAAAAGACACAAGGAACTGTAGCTTCAGCAGAGAACAGATAAACTTCAAGGTGACAGGCAAGAAAAAGGCAAATTATGGTCTCATTTACAGAGCAATTCTCTGAGCCACAGGAGAGTTTCAATGATTTGAGCCATAACAATTTGAGCTGAGTCACCAAAAAGTAAATATAATTTAGCCAGATTGCTCAGAAAGGATCTACAGGCTCCTCACTGCTCTTAGTCTCTGTTATTGGGCATTTTTAAAGGTGTGGATACTCAGTTTGTTGAAATTGAAAAGGAAAACCCCCAAGCAGGAGCTGAAAACTAATTCCCTTGGAGTTATTACCAAGATAAATATCAGTTCTTAACTATATAATTTTTGACATATATTTCCTAGGGGGTGGGTTTTACCTCAGTTTACTAAAAAATATCCTTGGACTATAAATTCTCAGACTGTGCTCTTCGTATGCAAATAAAGGACCAATAGAAGTGTCAGATTAATGGATCTGTAGAGGTGGATCAGCCTAACAAAGCTTTCCCATATTGTGATGGTTAATGTTTAACTGGAATACTGGAGGCAGGTCTCTTGTTTCTTATTTCTTTAGACAGGTTGAGAAACCTCCCTTTATACTCCTCAGAACTTAAACCAAGTACTGACTGATTTCTGCTACATAGATATAGATGTAGGATATGTAGGGATAGATGTAGGATATGTAGGGATAAAATTCCTAAATATATAGATTATATAGATTTTTAGGAATATAATTATAGATTATTTAGGAATATAGATTATTTAGAATAAAATTGATATATTCTTTAAAATTTGTACGCACATATGCTTTAAAGCAATTGCCTCAAAAGTATTATCAAATCCCATATAATTTGAAAAATGTAATCACAAGACCATATTATATGAAGAGCAGAAATAAAATACACTGATTTCAAATCTAATCGGTGCTTTAAAGTTTTGGATCAAAAAATCATAAGACCAGAAGAATCAAAGCACAATAACACTGCATTGCAGAACAGGGATTTTCTCCTCCCAAGAAATTCTTTGCCATTTCAAATTCATAAAAAGTTCAGAAATTTCTCCCTGTCATTAAAGTGCAAACCAGAGAAGCTTCAGGACAAGAAATCCACAGGTTTATTTAGTTTCCCCCTAAAGGTTAATTAAAAAACTCTGGATCATCCAGGAGCTCGGGTTCAGTATAATGTGGAATAATGACATTATAGCTAATAGAAATAAAAGCTAATGGATTCTCTGGTACTTCAGCCTGACAATAGATTATTAATTTATATTTCATGTTTTATCCTAAAAAAACAGGGACCCTGGTGTTGAGTTCACCTCAGATTCTAGAAATTTGGCTTCAGTCTTTTAATTAAGCAAGGTAGGTTCTGTAATTTTCTTACCATCTTTTGTCTTTGTCTGGTCAGCTTGGGCTGAAGAAATTAATATATTCTCTTGCTTTATAGTCCAGAACAGATTTTCTTGTTCCTTTTGCATATCCACTCTTTCATTGAAATGAATCCATGTTCAAAGTATTTGTTTCCTCCCTGACAAAAAAAAAAAAAAAAAAAAAAAAAAAAAAAAAAAAAAAAAAAAAAAAAAAAAAAAAAAAAAAAAAAAAAAAAAAAAAAAAAAAAAAAAAAAAAAAAAAAAAAAAAAAAAGAGGAAGGATTTATTGTGAGAAAATATATACAATTTAATTAGGAAAAAGGCTCTTTCTTAGAAAATAATCTACTGGTAGGAGATAGAATGTCATTGCCACATCAAGACCCAAGATCAACCCAGTATTTTCACAAATTTCAAGAATTTAGGAGGTCTCACAAAGGGGAGAGTTGGTCTGGGAACTTGAACAGAGAAGGAACATTTTATGACTTTTTACCATAACACATTAGATACAGACTTAGAAAAACGTCTTTCCAACCTGTTTATCAGTATTTTAAGAGAAAAACCTCAGAACTCTCCCAGAAAAGGTGAGGTGAGCTGGGAACACGACGAGGCTCTGGATGATCTGGGAAGTGCCCATTTGTCAAGGATCATAAATCATCTGCCAGTGATCCCTACCAGCCTTTGCCAGGCTGGTGGTGGTGTAACTATGGCAACACCATTTCCCCAGACCAAAGTTCAATTATTTTACACTTTTATTACAACTGCTGTTCTCTTAAAGTTTACCAGGGTAACTCTCTGTGAGCACAGAGCCCGGACAGCAAGGAGGAGGAAACAACCCCATGGTAGCCGGACTAGAGGGAACAAAATACCCTGAACTGGTGGAAAAATCTCTGCCAAGATGCCTTCCAGGAAGAAAACGACCATGTTTGCATCTTCTTTTTGTACCTGTGTTTCCTCCTTCGTGCTGATTTGCGTGGTGCTGGCGACACAGCAGTGGGTGAGCAGCGAGGTTCGCTTCTCTCGCACCAACAGCAGCGTCACCATCAGCCTCGACTATGGACTCTTCAGGGGCACCTGTGAACAGTTTGTTGAAGCAGGACTTCAGGTGTCCAAAAAGACCTTCCAAGGTGAGTGGTGTTACACCTGGAAATGGATCTGAGAGTAACAGAATGGTTAGATTGGAAGGGACAGTAAAGTCCATCCAGTCCCACCCCCTGCCGTGGGCAGGGACACCCTTCCACCAGCCCAGGTTGCTCCAAGCCCCATCCAACCTGGCCTTGGACACTTGCAGGGATGGGGCAGCCACAGCTTCTCTGGGCAACCTGTGCCAGGGCCTCCCCACCCTCACAGGGAAGGATTCCTTCCCAATCTCTAATGTAAACCTAAAATCTTCTTGCTCGTGGCAGTGACAGACGTCGGACCCGCAGCTCACTCTTATGTTCATCTATAACTATAACACTTCAAGTGAAATCAAGAACAACTGTAGAATAGTCTGGGGATTTAAGTGGTATCAAATAAGACCCTCAAAATGCACAGAAATTCTGCAGCATTCTTGACAATAACAACTTATTTTAATCACCTGTATAATTACCTCATTCCCTTTGGAATGAGGGAAAAGTAAAAAAATGGGAACTTTATGTAAAACTGACTTTCATTTTCAGAAGTTTTCAGTGAGGAACAGAAAAGCAACACTTACCACTTCATTAAGGGATTTACAAACCCAAGTCATCTTCCAGGATTTCCTTTAATTTCATGATGTTACATTTATTGTTTGATTTAAAACATTTTCCACCTCCTACCAAATCAGCATAATTTTCCAGAAAAAGGTTTTAAGACTGCTGAAAGAAAAAGAACAAAACATGTAAAACAACACCCAAAGGTAGATAAGCCTGAAAGCTGTTGCAAGGATCAAGGGTTTGCACTCATTTTATCTGTCTTGCTGTCTCACCACGTTCAAAGCAATAATGCTGATGGCACATGGGGAAAAAAGCCAGTCAAAAGAAACCTAACAAAAATTGGAAGAGTAGGTCAAACAGTTTTAAAACATGAGATACAGAATTAAAATAGATAAAAGGAAGAAATTTTTTACAATTACAGTGGTAAAGGAATAATTTTTTTTTACAGTTATAGTGGTAAAACACTAGCACAGGTTGGCCAGAGAAGCTGTGGCTGCCCCATCCCTGGAAGTGTCCAAGGCCAGGTTGGACGGGGCTTGGAGCAACCTGGGCTAGTGGAAGGTGTCCCTGCCCATGGCAAGTGGTGGGACTGGATGGGCTTTAAGGTCCCTTCCCACCCAAACCAGTCTGGGATCCTGTGATACTCCAATAAATATTTTCCTTTTTTGGTAGGCTGTTGTGAGATGTCCCAGAGAAGCCACCAAGGCAGAGCACAGCAGATTTAAGCCTGCAGGTGGTTCCCATCTCCCAGATCTTTCCCAGCTTAATTTAGCACAGAAACTGTCCCTGTGCAAACAGGCACCCAAATTCCCAGGGTGGCAAAGCTGTGTTACACAATCCAGTTCTCATGAGAACATTCATGGAAATGAATGTCATGAAAACCTGGACACAGCAGCACTCCCAGCAAAACATGGAGAGTGGATTGAGATATTGTCACATAACAATCACAGAATCACGATGCACTTAAACCTGGTTTACTTACAGTCATAGCAGAATAATCATGGCATTTTTAGATTAGTAAATATGCATTAATAAAAATAGTTTCCATATGGTTCTAGCACCCTATGGCAGTTGGCTCAAGCCCCAAACCTTGTACCATGTGGGCAGGTTCTTGCTGATTTTCACTGGGCTCCGTGTGAAACCTGGAGTCCTCCCAGGAGGAGCTGATTGCAGGGTGGGGACACAGGTTGGCTGGAATTCAGGGCATGTGTCTTCTCTTTGTCTGTACAGCGCCTCACACAGCCCAGTCCCAGGGCCTGGGTGTTACCAACAGGTCCATTTTAATTAAAATTAAGGAAAAACACTCACCCAACACTTATATCAGTGAAGGGTTTTGGTTCTTTCGCAGTTTGCACCATCTCAGTGGTGTTGGGTTTTCCCCTCCAGATTCAGGGCTTTGTGATTATCATTTATCAAATGCTGAGATAACGCTCACAGAAAGTTATCTCAGTTCTCACATACCAGTTATTTGGGGCTGAACAAAACGAGTGAGTTTCAGGAGTTGGTTTCCCACAGCTGCTGAAGGAAAGTGATGCTTTAGGAATAGCCCAAAGATGGGTTTGGCCACATCCCTCCCTAGTTCTGTTGGTCACATATCCAAGGGGAGATGAACTGATTTCAAATTAGTTGTTAGGCTGCACACTAGGCATTATTGTCATGTTTTATGTTGTCATTTATGGAAGAAATTCAGGTTGCCCAGAGAAGCTGTGGTTGCCCCATCCCTGGAAGTGTCCAAGGCCAGGTTGGACGGGGTTTGGAGCAACCTGGGCTGGTGGAAGGTGTCCCTGCCCACGGCAGGGGGTGGAATGAGATGATCTTCACTGTCCCTTTCAATCCAAACCATTCTATTCTCTGATCCTACTCCATACATACTTGAAATAGGAAAGACACTTCACAGAATTGCATACATAATATTTTAACTTCCTATAGACAGGTTCCCCTAAGACAGCAAATGTCTTTTCTTTGCTGATTCTTAAGTAAATTGATTTCCTGTTTTATGGAGAAATAAAGTGATGTGCTTTCTCCACTCTAATGTTTCAGACACCGCTAAGAGGAGTTAAAACCAGCCTTTTAACTCACAGCGTGATCCATCACTCAGCAACTGTGTCCTTGCTGGGGGGCCCTGCTGTCGCACCCTGTGTGTGTTCCTCAAATGGCATCGTAATATTTGGGTGTGAGAAAAGGAGGAGGGAAATTATAGAAGGGCAAATCAAAGGTGATAGCTTGGGGATATGAAATATTCGTTAGCAATGGCCCAGGTTGGTTTTTATTAATGGCCATTCAAAAGGTCATCAACAGCCTTTACAAAAAAAACTTATTCTTGCAGAAACCGCAGCACTAAAAGAAATTTTTTAAGTGTAAAGATGAAAGACGAGCACGGTTTCTGCACTGTGCTGTGCATGACCTGCCCAGTCAGGGTGTCTCTTTAACAGACTGCCAGGAACAACCTTAATAGAGCAATAAATCAAAACAGCCACTTCCCAGGCTCTGGGGATGAATGGTCTGGCAAAATGTAGAAGTTATTTAATAACCAAAGCCCTTACAGTCCTCACGAGCTGTTTTCGTGATTTCTCTTAGCAAGGAGCCACCTATGAATGTACCAGTCTGTGAGAGCTTGTTTACAGCTCTGCTTGTGTCCATGTCGAAGTTGAGCAATGCCCAGGAAGAGGCACACCCAGAGAGTCCTGGAATGTCAGGATTTATCCAAATGTCTGCAGCCAGCCAGGCCAACACCACATGAGGAAGCCTTTGAAATTTGCTGTAAGCAGAGAGGAATCAATTTTTCCTAACTTTTAAATAACAAGAAAAATGCCTGAAAATCAGTTTCCTGATGTGCTATGGGATGTCCTGAAAACTGGGAAACTCAGTTGAACTCTGCTTGGGGTTTTTTTTTTGTTTGTTTGGCTTTTTCTTCTTAATGAAAAATTCATTATGTGTCAAAAGTGATCAGAGAGCTCACCAAAGCTGCCAGATTGGCACTGCTTGGAAGGCTGACTCAGGTCCATACAAGTTTGGGAAATTCTATCCAAATAGATAAGAATTAAGGATGGGGGGAGGGGTGGGGGGAATAAAAAAAAAAAAGATACAGGAAAATAAGGAGCGATCTGGGCAGGGCAAACCCCCGTTTCCATTGCAGAATGATGTTATTTTACACAGATGGTGCAGGTTACTATTGACCCCACTCAAACAGATCAGCTCCTTCAGTTCGCACAGACTGCTTTATTTAGGGGGGAAAAAAATCTGCTGCCATGAAAACAACATTTTCTTTAAACCCTTTAGCCTTGTGCTGTTACAACAGCTGAAGTCTGATAAAATGACACCCCCTAAACTGCTGATCGCTGTCAGAGATAAACAAGATCAATTAGGGGCTGCAATAGGTGTAGCCAGTCAATCCTGGAGATGTTCCGAGTGATAAAATTAAGCGAGGCTGCCAGAGGGAAATTACACAAGCCCGGCTGATTTGGCTCCAGACTTACATCTTGTGCAAGAAATACATCAGAGGTGATGCCCGGGCTGCTTCAGCCTGACTGCAGGTACAACCAGCAGCATGCTCACTTCCATTTAACTGAGTGATAGCCCCTGGATGCCCTTCTTTCCTGTTCTTCTAGGAAAATTGCTTACATTTACCACTGATTTCCATAACACATCCTTACCTCAAACAGACATTAACTTCTACCTGCCGCTATTACATAAAATGAAAGAGAACTTCTCCTTTTCATTTCTTCCCAATAGCTCTTCTTTTTATTATGTTTATTTCTCTTTATGGGGTTTTTTAGTACTTTTTTCCCTGCTATGATTTCTCCCATTTAGGCACTACCCGAACACTTCGCAGTAAATGGCTTTGTGTTAAAAGCAGAATAGAGGGGGAATTTTCCTACACGTCTGTCTATCACAACACCCATTTGAATAGAGCTGGGAAACACTGTCATTGTGTTTGTTACAACATCAGGCAGCCACAGGCACATTACAGTGGCCTTTTCAATCTTTAAATTGAAAAGGGGAAAATAATATATCTCAACACAGCTATACTGCAATTACACTTGGAGGATATTGTGTCTCCTATTATCAGCAACCTATGGAATGACTGGAAGGATTGAGGCAAAAAAAAAAAAAAAAATCAATAAAATTGATGGCAAGTCCTGGAGGGGCTGAAAATGTGCCATGAACACGTGGCCAGACACTCCTGCAGCTCCAGAAACTACAGAGGGCAATGGCCTGTGTGTATCAGCTGTAACAAGCTGGAGCCAAAAGGAGAGGGGCCAGGATCTGATCTCAAGGTGGAGACCCTGGGACCACAAAGCTCAGCCCTGTGGTTGGAAAAGCCCTCCTAGCCCATCGAGTCCACCCTGTGCCCCATCCCCACCTTGTCCCCCAGCCCAGGGCACTGAGTGCCACAGCCAGTCGTTCCCAGGACACCAGGCACAAGCCCCACACAAGCAGCAGGATCAGTGGCCAGCAAATGCACTCCCTGTTCCTAATTTCACACAAGCCTGGCTGCTGGAGTTGTTATTTTAAGCCAGTGGAGGCTTTGAGATACAATGAACACGGGGTGTGTGAGCTTGCACTGAAACCTTCATCACATCAACATAATGAAAAAATACCCCAGATTTGTATTTCCCTCATCTTCCCTCCCTTACAGAAACAGTGCCTGTGAGCAGGGCTCTTCATTTAAAAGCCCAAGCCAAGCAAAATCCGAGGATTTGTGTTTTAAGTTATCCCTGAGTAATTAAGAACTGCTCAGCTCAGGGTGGGAGCTGCAGGGAGGGATTTTCACCCCTGAACACGTTGCCCCAGCTCATCCCAAAAACTACGTACACAAGAAATTAATTTTAAAATTCAGTGGATTTAGGGGTGAAAGAGAATGGAAAGTGGGAAGAGGAACATCACCACACCGAAGCTGCAGTAAAGGGTGGATGGTGCAGCAGATCTGATGATCAGCTGCAGATGTCCTATAACATCTCCAAAGAAGGAGTGGCTCCCTTCTTTTAAAAGAAAGGAACAAGTACTGCCTCCACCAATTTTATTTTTTTTTGCAGGGCATGGAGACAGATCCAGTCAGGATATGAGCTCTACCCTCCTCACCTGTCCATGTATGACCATGCTTAGCTACATTATTCCTGCAAATCTACCTGGCCCTTCCTAAGAGAGTCTTATTCCCTTAGAAGCTGTTCCTCTTGTCAAATTTATTCCATGGGAGGGAAACTGATGCTATACTAAGAGAGAATAACCTACAATTGGAGCAGTTTTAAATAATTATGGAATTTACCAGACATGGGCAGAGGAACACCTGGTTTTCTGGCCTAGCTTAAGCATAAAATTTCTGTCTGACCATGTGAGGAGGAAGTTTTTACAGAAGTATTAAGGAAGAGAAGTTCCTTACCTAGCCAGTGCCCAGGAGGTTTTTGTGCCTGCAGGAGAAGTAAACATGCCTTTTTTTTAGCCCTGTGTAGCTTCACCCCATGTGGGGTTGGGATTCATGTGCTGTGCCCAAACCTGTTCCTTTACATCCTGATCTCTACAGATCAATGAAGTCTCTCTTTATCAGCTTTTAATTACAGCCACATCAGTGAGTCATAAACTTGTCAGAGTCCACCAGACCACGAGGGGAAAGCTGATTATCATAAAATCATTAACACTGGAGAACACCTCTAAGAACATTAAGCCCAACCTTTAACCCAGCAGCACTAACCCATGCCCCCAGGTGCCACATCCACGTGTCTTCTGAACACTTCCAGGGATGGGAACTCCACCACTGCCCTGGCAGCCTTTTCCAGTTCCTGACCACCCTTTGCAGTGAATAAATATTTCCTAATATCCAATTTAAACCTCCCCTGGCACAAGTTGAGGCTGTGTCCTCTCCTCCTGTCCCTTCTCCGTGCTGAGCCCCTGTATTTCAGTTGCAGATTCCCTGAGCAGCACCAAGGCAAAAAGCACCAACGTTGCCATTATTGTGGTTCTGGTTCTCAGTTTACTGACTTCCCTTCTGAGCTCTGGATTTACCTGCACCAATGCTGTCAGCAATCCCTACCAGACATTTCTGGGACCCATTGGAGTCTACACCTGGAATTCCATATGTGGTGAGTAACACATCCCATCCCACTTCCTGTCCACCTTTGGATGAATACCTTGGCTCAAAGATTAAGAAATAGATATCTGGAAAAGGAAACATTTAGAAAAGCGTTTTGCTCAGTAGGTTTAGTTTTTAACTGTGTCACCTGAAAACTATCTTTTACCATCAGTAAAATTGTATTGTATAGCAGTAAAATTATGTTTATATAATAGTATATATGGGGAGCAGCAGTTAGAAGGACCGAGCCGTGGCAAACTTTATTTCCTTCTCTAAAAAAAAAAAAAAAAAAAAAACAAACCACTTTCACAGATCAAAATAAGTCTTAACATTCTCTAAGCATAAAAAAAAAAAGGGTAGAGACACTGAGTCATTAGAGCCTGAACCCTGACAAAGGGCTCCCTGAAGGTGCAACCCCAGGTTCAGCTGGTTGGCTGCTCCCAACACACCCTCCTGCCCTCCTGGACATGTGCTGGCAATGACTCTAGCTCTCACACTCAATTTATCTCAAGAGGATTATGTGTTCCTCTAATAATGGGTTTGCACTTGAATAATTTCCTTTTAAGACATCTGATTACAGGGTGCTTCAACAAGAGCATTTTACCCTTCAAAAGCTCTTCAGGTCTGAAGACGGGAGGGAGGTCTGTCCCCAGCAGCACCATCATCAAAATCAGACCTTGGTGGAAAGGCAATTGCAAGGGTAAATTTAGTTTTAATCATAGCAAGCACCCCCTTTTTTAACACATCATGTAAAGACAGATGCAGAAACAGCTGTGAAATGCAGCAAGAAAAGTGAACAAAGGCCCAACTCAGACAATTACTCACTTTTGAGACAAGCAGGTCATTGTCTCGTCACGAGGAGGTTGTTCCTTTCCTGAGCACTCCGAACCTGCAAGCTCTGACTTGAAATGAAAGGGCCATGGACTTGCCAAAATAAATGTTGGTGAGAAAATAAACCCCCATGCTGGCTGAGGGTTGTGGTTCCTTTTTACAACCCTGTGAGTGCTGTGACCTGGAAGCCTATTTTGCTGTGGGTGTATTTTTCTGAACACTCACACATCATTTGATGTGGGAGGCTGTCTTAGACGTTCCTAATTCTCTTACCAGATGGCCTGAAAGTCCTGAAAAAAAACCTGAACCTGTTTCAGCCTGAACTTGTGTAGGATGATGTACCTGGAGGAATGGAATGGAACTATTTCCACCAACGTTCAGAGGCTGCACCTCTGTTAGCACAATGAAAGTGGGGAAGTAAAACTATTATTTAGCTAAATTTCAAAGTAACTGAACTCCTTTTACACTTATAAGGCTGTAAGAAATAGATACAGATATAAGAAGACATTGAATTTTGGCTCATAACAGAGTCATCAAATAATTTGAGTTGGAGAGAACATGAGGGGTCTAAATTTAAGCTCTTGTGCCAAGCTGGGCCAACCCTGAAGCCAGACCAGGTTTTATCCAGCTCTGATGCTGCCCACCCCATGGATTTGGTGTCATATCAGATAGACAATCCATGAATACATTATACTCATCAGCACTAAATTCGGTGAAAAACAGCTAAATTAAATGGCCTTGTCTAATAATACTCAGTGAGAATCCAGTACTTTTAGAAGATGACATCATTGACTATTTCAAAACACCTGGCAGATATTATTGGGTAGGACAAAGATTCTATAAATGCCCTTACAATTCACTAATGGAAAATATTTTGTCTGAGTGCAGGTATTTAACCAATTTAAGCAGACTCTTTCCAAGCAGCTATATAAATACCACTGTGGCTTCCCCTCTGATGTTTGTATTTCTGTTTTCTAGGAATCCTCATCCTCATAGCCATGATCCTTTTCCCTGTGAACATAGAAGCACACGGCCTGTCTGAAGAATTGGCCCATGGATGTTCCACCTCTCTGCAGAGTCACATCAAGTCTCAGCACAGTTATGGATATTCCTACTGGATCTTGCTGCTCATCCTTTTCCTGAACATTGCTTCCCTCATCATCATATATTTCTATGACCACGCAAGATATTCTAAGAAGAAAGAGCAGGAAAGGCCCATTGAAAATGCACCAAAAGATGTCATTCTGTTTTAAGGACACCACAGAAAAGAGGGTGCAGAAGGAAAATGACTATTTAATGTGGACAAGTAATTTCCATTCAAACTGAACTGTGCGTTGCAGTTCAATTGACAAATTGGTTTGAAGGCACAGTGGTCTATTTTGGTTTTAGCTGCCTTCTGCTTCACCCTTGGGGTCTGAACAGGAAGATCAAAGACAGTGTTTTAGTTGTGTATGTGATTTGGGATCTCAAGGGGCAGGAATATCCCTTGGGATGATGAGAAATGGTCACTAAGGGGGTCGGTGCTACATTTTGTCCTTTCTCTACCTAAGGATCTTCTCCTGCAGGTCCCTGTGGAACTGCCCAGGTGACCACAGGGAGTTGGGAAGGCTCCTGTGCATAGGCAGGAGTGTGAGAACTTGTGGACAAAGCCCACAGAAGACAGTGGTGGATTCTCCATCCCTGGAAGGATTTAAAAGCTGCGTGGATGTGGCACTTGGGGACGTGGGTTAGTGGTGGCCTCAGCAGGGTTGGGGGAACAGTTGGAGGGCTTTTCCAACTTAAACAATTCTGTAATTCTGTGACAGCATAGGAACCTAGTATTAACAAGTTATTAATTTGTAGAAACATCAGGAAAATCTCGTTTCTGGCTATTTATAGACCTTTGATTCCTGCCAAGAGCAAAGGGCAAAGCCACACCCTGAGCACACTTTGCCCCCTCACTTACACAACCCAGGCTGTCACATTGCCCTGACACAACACACCAATAAGAGGGTTTTTTAGTGATGATTTACAGCCAGGACCGTCCCCATGCCTTGTTTAGTTAGTATTTAATATGCATATAAAGCCACACAACTATAGAACAGCACAGAAGTGAGGGATCTCCCTTCCTGTTCCCTCAGGGGACAGTGAGCAGATGAATGTGACCTTGGGACAGATGTCACAGAGCAGAACCACGCTTGGAGCACGTGTCCCAGGAGAAGTTCACTGTGCTAAACTGGCCAGCACCTTCTGCTCCTTTGCCCCTCGCCTCTTCAGCCAGGAGAGCTGGTTTTGTTCCTTTAAAAAGGAAAAAAAAGACTTATTTCCCTTCACATTACGATTTTCACAGCCGTGCTCTGCATCTGTCCTGTGATACCAGAGGTGCTCGTGGGGACAAAAAAAGCATTTTAAAGAGGGAATGAGAAGACACAAGAGGTGACTTCTCACTATTTATCTCAAAAAAATAAAGTTCCAAGATGAAAGCACCCAACGTGCTCCATCCAAGGAATCAAAGCAAAGGGAGATTCTCCATCCTGCTTGTGCACTTGGTTGAAAGGGTGATGAGGGCAGAATGGGGGGAGGGGGGGGGGAATTAGAAATAAAAGAGGGTTTCTAAGACTTGAGGTCAGCAAAGCCAGGGATGTTACCTGCTCTGCAGTGCTGACAGAGCCCTGCCTATGAGAGCTGCAAAGATTGCAGTGAAACACTTGGGTGCTGCAGTGGCAAAAAGCCAGACATTTGCCAGTTTTGCTTTGGCTGCAAAAACGTTCACACAGTTTCAGCGTTCAGCTGTCACTGTTGGGCCCAGCCAGCATCCATCTCACAGCACACTCACACTCAGAGCAGCCCTCACGGAGAAATAAAAGTCCTAACGCTGGAAAAGCAAAGAATTCCTGCTTTGGGAAGCAACGGTGTGGCACTGCCTGGGAATTTCTGTTGCACTGAAGCGCTAATACCTACGAAAGAGCTGAAAAACAAAATAAATCCTGCTTTTGTGGGCCTATTTGAAGCACGTGGCTCTGGTAAAAATCAGCCTGGAGGTCTCCTGGTTTCCTGCAGATATTTGCAGCTGTGAGGTGGTAGGACATAACACACACACGTGGCACTGGAAAGTCACTGGATAACAAGAATTACAAGATAACAAGAACTAAGTTTGATGTGAACTACAGATCAAAGTCACCCCAACACTAAAAAAATCTAATTTAAATTGAATTTGAACCTGTAAGTGACTAACAAGGCTGCCTTGAGATTCTCTGTCTGAACGTTTTACTTCAAATTAAGGATGGGATTTCCCTTCCCAAGCTCCAAACGATCCTCTCAGCCCTGTGCCACCCCCCCCTTCTGCCTCGTGCCAGGGTGTCAGCGTGGCAGATGCTGCTGATGGAGATGGGGAAGGGAGGGGAAGGGGGAATGAGGCCGAGGAAGGCGAGAGAGCTCCCCGTGGTGCCCCCAGGAGGGTCTGCACATCCCTGCACGGCTGAACTCACCCAACCTCGGCCGGGGGAGCACGAGGCACGTGGGGAGAAGGGAACACACACAGAACCATCACCAGCTTTTCACCCTGCATTTCCCTAAGATGCCCCGACAGCCCTGCAAAGTCGCAGCAAAGCGCTGTGTGCAGTGGGGGGTGTTATAATTTATAGGTCACCCAGAGAAAGCTGTGGATGCCACATCTTTGGAAGTGATTAAGGCCAGGTTGGACGGGGCTTGGAGCATCCTGGGATAGTGGAAGGTGTCCCTGCCCACGGCAGGGGGTGGAACGAGATGGGGTTTAAGGTCCCTTCCAGCCCAAACCGTTCTGGGATTTTATAAAACATTTTCCTGGTCATCCTGGTTTCAGGCTCTCCTCCCTTTCACCCAGCACCCAAACCTTCCTCAGGGCTGCAAGGGGAATATTTATTTTTAATTCTCTGTAGTAGAAATCATTACTGTGTTGGCGATCCCGTGCTTGATTTAGAACATTGATTGTTAATTCTGGCAGTTCTCCTACCAGCTGAGATTTTTAAATAGCAGGAGCTGGATGACTCTTTAGCAGAATTGCTCCTGGGGGACAGAGATTGGTTTTATTGACTGAGTCTCTTTGCCTGTGGGTAACAGCAAAGCTGCACTGGCTCTTTTTTCTGTAATTGTGAAGTTAAGCAGCCTCTGCTGTGCTGTCAAGTAGCTGTGCCCACATCAGAAATTATTGCATTTGCCTGCTGTGAGGTTTGCAATGTGTCTTATTAAATGTTTTCAGCTGCTGCTAAACATTAAGGTGACTGATAATTTACTGGGTATTGAGGATCTTCTGTGGTTTCAAAGGAAAAGCTGCCTTTATTCTGCATTTCTACTGTTTCTGCATTTGGTGTAACTTTTATCCAGTGTGAAACTTTTAGAGTGAATCATAAAGCTAAAGTAGATCTTGCATTAAAAGAATCACAGAATGGTTTGGGTTAGAAGGGACCTTAAAGCCCTCTCTTTCCACCCCCTTGCCATGGGCAGGGACACCTTCCACTATCCCAGGTTGCTCCAAGCTCTGTCCAACCTGGCCTTGGACACTTCCAGGGATGGGGCAGCCACAGCTTCTCTGGGCAACCTGTGCCAGGGCATCACCACCCTCAGAGGGGAGAATTTCTTCCTGATTAACTTAAATCTCTCCTCTTTAGTTTAAAACTATCCCTCCTTGTTCTATCCTCCTACAGAAAGCAAGGTGAGAATGTATTATCAATTTCATGTTATATTTGATTATTTTAAAACCTGTCATTCAATAATGATTGTAGAAACACTCAAATTATTTACTTAGCCAGAGAAAAATGAGTCACTTAGTCAGAGTAACCACTATGGATATATCAGCATGGATTGGGAGTAAGGGACTGCCTTGGATTTTTCCTGGGGGGAGAAAAAGAAGGAAGAGAGGGGAGCAGATGTTTGCCTTGCTGGATAATCTGCCTCTTGTTCCTCTCCACTCAAGCTCAGTTTTTGGCATTTCTGAGCCACCTTCAGACCCGGGGCCCGAGGCAAGGAGCACTTTGGTCACACCCTGCCTTGGCCCCACTGAGCTGGGAGCTGGAATCTGATGTGGGAGCAGGGATTCATCTTTCAGCCGGGATCCTTCCCTTGACCTGCTCAGACACAGCTCCTGCTGAAAAGCAACACTCCAGCTACTGGCAAGTGATGAATGTGTAAAATTACCCCGGGTTTAGATAAGATGAGAGCTTGATTTTTCTTTCAGGAGCGCATCAGGCTGACAGTGCAAGCTTTTCCCTTTTCACCTGAGGGGAAACTGCCAGAATTTGTCCTCATTAGGAGGAGAAGTGCACTGAACACAGCTCCATTCATTCCAAAGGCTGCCTGGTTGGCAAGAGCCAGCCCAATTCCTTTTTGATATCTTAAAACCTAATGCAAGGTTGGATTAGGTTGCATCCTTTATTTTTTTCTCTTTTCCTCTGATGGGAGGATGGGCAATCCCTTCTCCTGAGCTTTTCATTTAGCCAACAGATACCTGGACTTGGCTTCCTGTTATTCATCCCATTTATTTGCCTGGCAGGGCCCGCCCTGTCCTGGATGGCTCCTGGTCCACCTACTCTCTCCTCAGGATAATTCCAGAGCTCTTCTATTTTGTAATTTAACTTGGAAAAGGTGCTTCCAAAGCCATGGGAGCCACTCACCTGCTAAGTGACCTTTTTAACTATTCATTACAGACCAGGTTGCTCCAAGTCCCATCTAACCCTGCCTTGGACACAATCCTGAATCACCCAGTTCTCTCAGGGCCATGAACTCCAGGCATTTATGGCCTTCTGCTGGAGAAGCAGGTGCCAAAACACATCAAAACCTCTTGGAAGAATAAGAAATAAGGAAATAAACTCCCCCAAAACAGCATTTGCTGCAATAATTCGGGACACTGAGTTTTCCTTTCCTGTTCAGGAGAACATCTTGGTTCTGCTCCTGTGCATAAAGGAGAATTTTTTAGGAAATTAAGGGGGATCCTGTCGGGTGTTTATTCCTATTTTCCTGAGGCTGTTTGCCTCGGGAGCCATAAGAGGGCAGCAGGCTCCTTCCTAGGATTTACTGCCAGCCTTGGCTTTGCTTTTCTGCTTTATTTTCCTGGGAATGGGACAGCGAAACAGAGAGGGAGGGACAGGGAGATCTGTCCTAACTCTGCCTTGCAAAGAGATGTTGTATTTCCCCTCCTTCGTTTGAGATACAGGAAAAAAAAGAAAACCAAAAAGACAAACAGATTAAAAACATTACCAAAGTTATACATTAATTTGAAGGCTCTGACATCCCAACTCTGTGGGTGCCCTGGGAATGAGCACAGGGGGTACAAGCAGAGTGGTGGGTTGATTGTACATACACTGGAAAAGGGTTTTTTTTGTTAATTCCCAGTATTGAAAAGAGGTAAATTTCCCAAACAACAACAAAACAAAAACCCAAACCAAACAAACCGAACAGACAATCAAACAAACCAAAAAACCAAACCAAAAACCAGAGGCGTAGGAGGCTACAAGATTTTCAAAGCCACCTAATCAGAGCTAGCAAAACTACTGGTTAATAATGGTTAGAAATACAGATTCAAAGAGAAAAATGGGATTTTATACAGCCCCAGCGTGACAAATAAAAATATCAAAATGCTGTGTTTTGCAAAGGTAACCAAGGCAACGCTCACTTATATTTCTTGATCAGGAGGGTATCAATAAAAACATCATCTCAAGTAAGAATAGAATGGTATCACTCGAAATTAGTTTATTAACATGATTAACTCTCCCCTGGACATAAGAAAGAGCGATTTTATCAGTGACCATGAGAGGGGTATCCAAGACTTTGATAAAAAGACTTCTGATAGAAAAAATCCTAGGAAAATACAGGGTGATTGTGGAGATTAATAACAATAAGAAGTAATTTCCATCTACTTCCACTTACTAAAGCCTCAGAATAAACATCAGACACAGAGTGAGTATTAGAATATTCAGACTTAAGCTTTCAGGGCAAAGAGCAATTCTTAGAATTAGCAGCAGAGAAGAAAACGATATGTAATTAAAAGTGATTATGGTTCAACAATAAACATCAATCTGGGAAGATACAGATACACAGTGGATAAAAAAAAAAGTCGTCTTCCCATGTTTCCAAAGTCTTTTTTCCATGTTTCCAAAGTTTCTGACCAGTGCTAGCATTCATTTGATAGATTTTCCTTGTGACTATCCATGATATATATATATATATACACATACATATATATACATACTTCTGATTCCAAATGGAAAATGTACTTAAAGAAACAGAAAAAAAGTTATTATTTATTAAAGGGGACTTTTCAGGAAAACTTTGTTATATTTAAGATTCTCAGCTTCTGGTGAGGGACCTTTCCCTGTGTTGGAGAACCTGTCCTGGTCACCAAAAAAATTCCTGGTTATTTTGGCTACTTTCATGGGTGTTTTCACATCTTAAGGATCAGATTCATCTCCCATCTGCTAAATGGGACTGTTTGAGAAGACAGGTGTCACTCAGTGAAGAGGAACTGAGATGATGGGAAGTGATCCCAGACTTCTGGAAAACAGGGTGATGCATCAATGCCCTGATGTGCCCAAGGAAGCTGCCAGTGCCAATAAAACCAGTGGAAGATGGATGATATCCCAAGTACAGGAACTTCAAAGGGAAATATTAATTATAATAAAACCACAGCTTGATTTCCTAAGGACTTTGGGGTCCAGCCTGGACATCATCTGCCTGTTTATGGATCTGAGGATTTCATAGATGAAATGTCAGGGCAAGGAGAAGAATAACATTTCAAATAAAGTGACAAATAATTACAGCTGGATAATAAAGGCAAATTCTGTTGGTCTCTGCACACCATTTTTTTTTGTGCAGGAAATGCTTCAAGAACCTGTGCTGGAGCAAAGAAGGAAGAAAATTCCTTCTTGCTGTCAGCACATGTTCAACGCTAGAAAAAGACAACTTCAAATTTGTCACTAAGGCAACAAATGAACTTTTCAAAGAGTCCACAATCCAACTCATCAATAAGAGAAAGAAAATTCACTCTGGCAACTGAACAAATTGGCAAAACACAGCGATGACACAGAGTAAGCACATCTCTTAATGCCCAGGTGGGAACCTCCTGCTCCCATACGATCCCTAACTTTGCAGTAACTCAATTAATCACTTCCTAGAATTTTAATCTGACTTTTCAAGCCTCTTCCCAAGCTTCTCTGTGATTTTTGACTCTTTCCAGCAGAAGCATGTCAAGCATAGTGGCTGAAAACTTGCTCTCCTGCTGTATCTTTCCGTGTTGGGAATAACAGCTCTTCCAGTTTTATGGATAGTAAGGGGAAAGAGGAGAGAGCAGGAACTTTCATTGACTTGAGTGGGATTTGGATTGAGTTGTGAACAAATTAGCATGACAATAACGGGGATCTTTCATGTTTATCCTCTAAGGGGAAACAGATGGGGATCAAAACATCCCCACTAATCTCAGCTTCCTTTCCCCTCCTCCATTTAAAGAGAAGATAACAGGGATTAGAGAGAGCCAAGAGCAATTTTTCCTTCGACTGTGAAGTTCTCCAGATAGTTTTTCAGCTTTTGGGGAAAAGTAAACAAAATCAAAACAAATCCAGTGCTACCTAAATTGAACTAATATAAAAATACTGAGAATGGACACCTTTGCATTACCTCAACTGCTTAAACACAGTAATTAATAAGTCAGTTATCAAAGAATCATTAAGGTTGGAAAAGGCCTCCAAGATCATCAAGTCCAACCTTTGACCAAATCCCGCCATACCCACCAAACCACATCACGAAGTGCCACATCCACTGGTGTTTGAACACTTCCAGGGATGGAGACACCACCACTGCCCTGAGGAGCTCGTTTCAATGTTTAACCACTTCTTCAGTGCATAAATTCTGTCTAATATCCAGTCTGAACCTCCCCTGGTGCAACTTGAAGCCATTTCTCCTTGTCCCAAGGGAAAATAGCACCATTCTTAAGAAACACATGAGCCAAGTTATAAACATTTCAAATGACCAACGGTAAAGATCCTCACTAATATTTATATATAAACTCACTCATTATCAGATCTAGATCACTGTTGCATTATGAATACACCGAAACCATACAAATAAAAGGACCTATTTAATCAGAAGATCCTGGCAAGACCAAGCTCAGCAGAGATGTTATGCATGAAGGTCAGTTGTGCTCATCAAGCTGCCCCAGCAAACCTTGTCTGCAAAATGCCCCAACAGCTCTGGGAAGTGGCATCAAAGTGCTGTGTACCCTGAGGGTTGGTATATTTTAGAGGTTGCCCACAGCACCGAAGGGCCCACAAAAACAAACCTGTGGTGTCTGTAAAGCTGGAGCAACTTGGAAAACACACCTCTCAAGGAGCAGTTTGACTTATAAAGTTTCTCAGCCCATAAATTGCTGTTTTCCAGGCATGGCATGTTAGGTGTAATAAAGCTATAGAGGGGAGAGAACTGATAATCCATAATAATCCATCTTCATTTGTCATTCATGAATATGAGAAGGTGAGAGGGCCCCATCTCACTGATACCATCTTGGTAGTTACTCATCCCCCCTCTCTCCTTTGACTCTTCATCCTTCAGTCCTGGCCTTAATAAATTAATACCTGCTCAAGTGCCCACAGTCCCCGGAACTGGAAATAAAGGTGGTTTATTTTTCCAGCAGTTCTCTGGAAATGAAACTTCGCACAGGAGAGAAAACAACACAAAGAGATATCATTCAAACCCACATTTCAATGGACAGGCCAGTGAAGTTTCAAATGCTATTTTAGGTCACTTCTGTTTCAACTATCCCAGTGTTCCCTGCACAGCCAAAAAGTTGTGCAGTATATTAGATTTTAATGGCACCTCTGAGTTTAATATGAGCTAATGAATGAAATATGCCCACAGATGGGAAAGGATCCTGCAGTCAAGGGTGCTTTCAAATTATTTTTCAGCAGCTGGAGGGTGAACACTTTTAATCTGGAAATAATTTCCCGCTATTGAAACCAAAGGAAGAGGTTACTGAAAAGGATCTGTAGCTTCTGGTGGCTTCTGGGGTGACTATTCAGCCATTTTTTTAAATGTTGAAAATGCTTTTAGGTGGTTTATTGCTGGTGAGGCTGAGAGGACACTACAAGATGCAGGAGAGTATCAAAGTCCTTAACCAAAGAGAGTGCAGAAGATAAATAGAGTCAGGTATAGAAAGGACCTGAACAGGATAGAACCTTCTGGTTTTCCTCAGTAAAAGAGAGTCAGGAAACAGAACCCTGACCCCTTCAGTAAATTATACTCTTCATCTCTCTTTTCTCTAAAGAAGCTGTCATCAACTTATTCCAAGTTGTCAATTCTTCTTCCAAGAAATGTTCCTTGGCATGGACTTGCAAGAATAAAGCCCAGAGTTTTATTTCATCATTAATATTGTTTTATTGCATGTGTCCAAAATAATTTTAAAAAGCAAATTTTTTTTTCCCCTCTAGGAAGCTCAGAAGTGCCAACCACCCGCTGGAAAGGATGTAGGAACCCTCTTCTTCTATAGTTAAAATATTCTCTGGTAATTCTGAAAGCAAAAATAGTATAGACAAACATACTTTGTGTACATGGAGTGGTGCCTGAGATGAATTTCAAGGCAGATATGTTAATCTGAAAGTCATAAAGCATCTTGAAGGAGGATTTCGTCTGTGAGATTTTCCTCTCTTGGAAATCTCAAGCAGCTGTAGGTGCTTGTTAGCATTCATTAAGGCTAAGAGCAC
>NW_020955848.1:116042-118206 GCF_003031625.1 Empidonax traillii
GGGAAAAGTAAACAAAATCAAAACAAATCCAGTGCTACCTAAATTGAACTAATATAAAAATACTGAGAATGGACACCTTTGCATTACCTCAACTGCTTAAACACAGTAATTAATAAGTCAGTTATCAAAGAATCATTAAGGTTGGAAAAGGCCTCCAAGATCATCAAGTCCAACCTTTGACCAAATCCCACCATACCCACCAAACCACATCACGAAGTGCCACATCCACTGGTGTTTGAACACTTCCAGGGATGGAGACACCACCACTGCCCTGAGGAGCTCGTTTCAATGTTTAACCACTTCTCCAGTGCATAAATTCTGTCTAATATCCAGTCTGAACCTCCCCTGGTGCAACCTGAAGCCATTTCTCCTTGTCCCAAGGGAAAATAGCATCATTCTTAAGAAACACATGAGCCAAGTTATAAACATTTCAAATGACCAACGGTAAAGATCCTCACTAATATTTATATATAAACTCACTCATTATCAGATCTAGATCACTGTTGCATTATGAATACACCGAAACCATACAAATGAAAGGACCTATTTAATTAGAAGATCCTGGCAAGACCAAGCTCGGCAGAGATGTTATGCATGAAGGTCAGTTGTGCTCATCAAGCTGCCCCAGTAAACCTTGTCTGCAAAATGCCCCAACAGCTCTGGGAAGTGGCATCAAAGTGCTGTGTACCCTGAGGGTTGTTATATTTTAGAGGTTGCCCACAGCACCGAAGGGCCCACAAAAACAAACCTGTGGTGTCTGTAAAGCTGGAGCAACTTGGAAAACACACCTCTCAAGGAGCAGTTTGACTTATAAAGTTTCTCAGCCCATAAATTGCTGTTTTCCAGGCATGGCATGTTAGGTGTAATAAAGCTATAGAGGGGAGAGAATTGATAATCCATAATAATCCATCTTCATTTGTCATTCATGAATATGAGAAGGTGAGAGGGCCCCATCTCACTGATACCATCTTGGTAGTTACTCATCCCCCCTCTCTCCCTTGACTCTTCATCCTTCAGTCCTGGCCTTATAAATTAAGTCCTGCTCAAGTGCCCACAGTTCCTGGAACTGGAAATAAAGGTGGTTTATTTTTCTAGCAGTTCTCTGGAAATGAAACTTTGCACAGGAGAGAAAACAACACAAAGAGATATCATTCAAACCCACATTTCAATGGACAGGCCAGTGAAGTTTCAAATGCTATTTTAGGTCACTTCTGTTTCAACTATCCCAGTGTTCTCTGCACAGCCAAAAAGTTGTGCAGTATATTAGATTTTAATGGCACCTCTGAGTTTAATATGAGCTAATGAATGAAATATGCCCACAGATGGGAAAGGATCCTGCAGTCAAGGGTGCTTTCAAATTATTTTTCAGCAGCTGGAGGGTGAGCACTTTTAATCTGGAAATAATTTCCCGCTATTGAAACCAAAGGAAGAGGTTACTGAAAAGGATCTGTAGCTTCTGGTGGCTTCTGGGGTGACTATTCAGCCATTTTTTTAAATGTTGAAAATGCTTTTAGGTGGTTTATTGCTGGTGAGGCTGAGAGGACACTACAAGATACAGGAGAGTATCAAAGTCCTTAACCAAAGAGAGTGCAGAAGATAAATAGAGTCAGGTATAGAAAGGACCTGAACAGGATAGAACCTTCTGGTTTTCCTCAGTAAAAGAGAGTCAGGAAACAGAACCCTGACCCCTTCAGTAAATTATACTCTTCATCTCTCTTTTCTCTAAAGAAGCTGTCATCAACTTATTCCAAGTTGTCAATTCTTATTCCAAGAAATGTTCCTTGGCATGGACTTGCAAGAATAAAGCCCAGAGTTTTATTTCATCATTAATATTGTTTTATTGCATGTGTCCAAAATAGTTTTAAAAAGCAATTTTTTTTTTTTCCTCTAGGAAGCTCAGAAGTGCCAACCACACGCTGGAAAGGATGTAGGAACCCTCTTCTTCTATAGTTAAAATATTCTCTGGTAATTCTGGAAGCAAAAATAGTATAGACAAACATACTTTGTGTACATGGAGTGGTGCCTGAGATGAATTTCAAGGCAGATATGTTAATCTGAAAGTCATAAAGCATCTTGAAGGAGGATTTCGTCTGTGAGATTTTCCTCTCTTGGAAATCTCAAGCAGCTGTAGGTGCTTGTTAGCATTCATTAAGGCTAAGAGCAC